>NC_048316.1:6564285-6601894 GCF_013100865.1 Trachemys scripta elegans | reverse complement strand
AAAAAGAACAGGAGTACTTGTGGCACCTTAGAGACTAACAAATTTATTAGAGCATAAGCTTTCGTGGACTACAGCCCACTTCTTCGGATGCATATATATATATATAAAGGATGGGCTGTAGTCCACGAAAGCTTATGCTCTAATAAATTTGTTAGTCTCTAAGGTGCCACAAGTACTCCTGTTCTTTTCACCTTTTAATGTTATTTCCTTCAACAGGAAGAAAAATACTACAATTTAGCACTTATACAAGTACTTTTCAATTAATGTATTAAGTCTTACAGTATCCTTGGGAATTAAAGTGTTATCCCTGTTTTACAGATGGAGAAATTGAGGCAGAGACTGAGACTAAACAACTTATTTAAGGTCACACATGTAGTAAGAAGAGGGCCTGAAACATAAGGCCTTGTATTAGAGGCCTGAGCTAAAGTAGTTAAAACCTTGCTGATATGAAGCAAAGTCAAGTTGTGAGCAAGAAACAGGCCCTGCTCACAGAATTTGGCAAGCATAGGGCTGATATGTTAAAAACACATACTCCTAATAGGTGCTAGGCACAAAACACTCAGGTAAACACATTCCAGAAGGGTGGTACCAGAACACCCCAATAACCACATTCCCCAAAGATAACATGAACATGTGGACCAATCTTAAGGATAGGGTCAGGATGACAGCATGATGAATAGAGATGTTTTGATCGAACCAAAAGGTACAAGGCAATGGGTAGCGCCCTAATACATCAGAGGGTGACGCGTAACTTATTTGTATTGCTGTCTAAAGATGCATCTCAGAGGGAATGTCTGGCCTAGGGGATAGTGGAAAGTCCCAACACTAACTGAGCCAATCCATTGTCACGAGCAAACGTGTTAGTATACCTGTAACCATTGAGCTGGGGCATTAGCACCGTGCTTCGTTGGCAATAAACCTAACCAAGTGCCTTCGCTACGAACCAAGTCTGTGGATTTATTGGGTAGTTTGCGCGAGGTCGTCTGTGCCAGCTGTCTGCTCAGAGCTGGGACGGCACACGGGAGAACACACACACAGCCAAACATCTGACAACACCACATATGGGAAAAGAACCCTGATCTGGCTCCTAGTTATGTTACTATAAAAACTAGACAGTACTTCGCTTGACCACTAAACCATGTTTATTTATTAGTCATATCCTAGCATAAATCCCACAACCATGACAGGGTAGTCTCTGTACCTAATGGAAAATTTTATTCTATTTTGCAACAGTATGTTTTCTTGCATGCTTCAGCTGCAAGAATGGAAATGCAACACACTATCCAGATATTAACTGCTATCAAGCAATGAAGTTCAAGGCCTTTAAAAAAACAGCAACACTGGATCCTTACTTTTAAAATGCCTTTATGACTCAGCAGCAGGTTGGAGGTCTTCAAGTCCCGATGAAGTATCCAGTTGTCATGAAGGTGCTTGACTCCACGTAATAACTGAATCATCAAAGTTTTCACTTCACCTGGAAGGATGAAAGAAAGAACCTTGTGTGTTCAGTTGAAAGATGAAGTCTACTAGTACTGTTTTTTGAAATAGTTAGATCAAGAGCATAGAACAAAACATACATGACCAAAATAAGTACTAGTTATGCATTTAATTATTAAAAAAGAACTAGCATGGTTTACAGGATTAACGGGGAAAAAGCAGGGGCCTGTATCAATATGGACCAAATCCTGATCCCACTGAAGTCAATTCAAAAACTCTCAATGACATAAATGGTATCAAGATTTGGCCACAGAATTTTGGCACAAGACTGTGAATAAAATGTGTTCAATTTAGTGTTTATAGCACAATCCATGCAGAACAGGCATTTCTCACAATGCCTAGGTGACTGTCAAACAAATCAGATAACGCTAACACGTGCCTAAGTTAGCAGAGACAATGGAATTGCTTTTCATGGGTACAGAGTAATTCTTCCAGGGGCATCTGAGGAAGCTCACACTGCAGCACATTCAGATGGGAGGAATACGGTGCAGTTCTGGGTACAATTAGTTAAATCCCCAAATATTTCATTTTTCAGGGACTAATCTTGTTGCATAAAGTTAAGAGAATGAAGTCTTGAATACCTGTGTTTCCAGTTTTCCCATGACACCTAATATTTGAAGTGAAATAACTAAATCAAGTAAACCTGCAACCCCAATGAATCAAACAAGGAAACTTCCCCATCAGCTTATATATTTGCTTCATCATCCATTATCATATATGTTGCAGTAGCACCCAAAGGCCCTGACCATCATCAAGGCTACATCATGCTGAGGGCTGCATATATAAACAAACATAGGCTGGAATTTTCAAAAGAGCCTAAGGTAGTTGGCTACCCAAATCCCATTGAAACTGAATGGGAATTGGGTACCACACTCCCCATAGGCTCTTTGCAAATCCAAACCATAGATACTTGGGAGACGCTCATATATTATAGTGATGATCACCAATCTAAGATTCTAAATAGAGAGGCTAGATAGACAGAAAAATGAAACATGCCTGTTCCAAAAGGCTTTCAGAACAAGTTCCATCTTAATGACATATTCTGTTCCACGCAAAGCCAAAAATGTGCAAGTATAACTCAGGGACATATTATACTGATGTTCTTGTAATTCACATGATTTTAGCTTGGAAAGGTAAAGGAGTTTGGGAAATACAGTACCTGGTAAAAATGGCTGTTTCATGGTTTCCATCAGACTCTTGAGGTCATGTTCTACATAATTCATTACGATATAGATTTTATCCATATTACTGCCCACAACAATTTCCTAAGAACAAATACAGCATATTATCAAGGAAACCAAGCAATATTTATAAGCGGTTAAGGATAGCTGTCAGGAATGTATTAGCAGGTGAAAAAAAAGGGACATCAAATTTATAAAATTCACAGGAAATGTATGACACTGAAGTGTTCTAGACAAGTTCATTTTTTATAAGTTTTAAACAGATTTTATAGACAAAAATGAGCTATTTGATTATACAAGGCACACAACTGCATCCTGAGAGAAACAAGCTCTAATGAGCAAATATAGTACTTAAATTAGACCATTAGAGGGCATTTTAACAGTCAAAGAGTAACACTTCAAGAACAAAATTGATGTTAATATAAAAGTATTGGTGGTCTTACTCTAACAGTGACTATATTTGGGTGCTGTGCTTTCAGAATGGTGTTTATTTCTCTTAGAGAGGTAATGGGAAAGCCTTCTTTTTCCTTTTCCATTTTCAGTCGCTTCAGAGCCACAATTTCATCTACAAAGAAAATAATATCTTAAATACAGAACCAAAATTAAATACCTAATAAAAGACATGTTAAGAGGGCACTTCTTACAGCACAGTAAATATTTTACTATCTTTTTCAATAGAAGTCCTTATCCAGGCATTATATTAGCTTTTGTGTTAAAGACTGGACTAGACTGAGGTCATGGATAAAAATAAAACCCAAAGCAATTTTTTCCCTCATATCATTTTCTAGGATTGCTGATTATAGGTTTTATTATAGTCCAATAACACACAAATGGAAAGAGAACAAACAAACTGTACTATATGACTTGCCTCTCATATAAACATTGACTTAACTTCCCAACCGTTGCTGGAAGGAAAAAAAAATGCATCTTGGGTTAAATTCACCCCTATGAAGAAGGCCAGCACCACTGAAAGCCTAAAAATATTTAGTGTGAATTATCTGCATTGTGCTAGCACTTACAGATTCAAATCAGGGGTCAGGACCCCATTGTGCTAAGCACTGTGAAGCACGTACCAAAAAAGGCAGTCTCTGTCCCAAAGAGCTCACAGTGTAAAAGTAATACAGGATTTAAATGAGGAATAGGCTTTATGCTAGCCCCTGCAGAGGTGAATTTTTCCCCTTATGAATTAATTTTATATTCTTGCCACACAGAATTAACAGTTAAAATGTGAATCATTAGATATTAAAGTACTCCTATTTATTATATATGTCAATTACAGCGATCAAAGATATCTTTGGCATGTTGGCGTGTTGACTTGCATAGACTCAGAAGTGAGTGAGCACTTACAGTCAAGCAGTCAATGGCACCTCTCCTTTTGTAAACCATTTCAGAGAGTAATGTTAATGTCAGCCTCAGAGGAAGGCCACATGCCATGTAGGCTAGAGGAGGAAGTGGCCACCGCAGCTAGATAACACAAGGAATGAATTTAAAGAAAATAATGCTTTCCATTTGTATAATTCCTTTTCAGAGAGGATTTTAAAACACTTAAAAAACCAATGAATTCTCACTCTATCCCTGTAAGGATGGTATTACCCCAAACTTGTAGATGAAAGAATTGAAAGTTTAAGTTACAGCAAGTGAGTGGTAGAACTGGGAATAACCATAAGTCCTCTCTCCAAGTCGTTTGTTCTGATATTTAGATCAAAATTCCTCTTAACAAACCACTCTTGTTTTGCTCAACAAAACAAAAGTTTACAAATGATAGGGTTTGTTTGTTTGTTTTTTTACCATCTATCAGATATATAAATTTAAAATTTATATACATGTTAAAATATATCTACATATGAGCCTTCTGGTGAAAAGAGCCAGCTTGCAGGAAAGTGATATATTATTTGTGACAGCAGCAGTATGGGGAATCATATCAGAGATGATAAAACAGTTTGCAGCTTGCTGTGTCGGCTGCTGTACACAATGAAAAGAAGAAGTGATGCAGTACTAACACTACATATGTTATTACAATGTTAAATTAGATCCTTCTTCCAGTTGATAAATCACTAAAAAAAGGCAGAGGGGAGGGGAAGCGGGGGGAAAATTAGCTTACATTTGGCTTTTGCACTACTGGTATCAAATGGGATAACTTTTCAGCAAGACAGCTACAACCAGAAGCAAGTTCAAAAACCTGGATTTATTTAAGTTTTCAAATACACACCACAGTTTATACCTGTTGAGAAGTGTTTCTCAGTATGTGAGCTTTTTAACTATTGATGAAGGCAACTAAAGTTGTTTTAAAACAAGAATTAAAGATGGACTTCAAAGCAAACAATAAAAGTAAGCTGACCAAAAATTTCTGTAAAGAATGCCCACCACACACAAACCACTTCTTTTATAAAACCATTAAATCCTTTTCCATACCTATGACGATACCTATTGGTGTGTCTACATCTAATCAATTGACAGATCACCGTTATGCTCAACTAAATCTAGTAGCTCGGAAGCAGGAAATCTCTACCTATAAGGCTAAAAATCAAACTCTTGTCAACAATTTCTACATGACTACGTCCAATAAAAAGACACTGAATATCTTTAAAAGAATCTTATTTCAAATGCACACCACACTGAGGGGCAGGAGTCACTCTTGAAAAAGAGCAATAATAACTAAAAAATAATAATTTTTAACATTATTTTCTTATTAGTGGGGGATTTAGAAAAGATTTTGCCATAGACCATAACTCTACAATGATTAACATAATCAAATCCAAGAATAGAGTAGGTTAAAGCACACACTCATCCAACTATTCTCCCACTTCATTATATCAGAACACTTGATACAAGAAGGGATAGATTGGTCTTGTGGTTAAAGATCAGGACTGAGAGCCAAGAAATCTGGGTTATATTTCCAGCTCTACCGCAGGCTTCCTGTTATGTTCCTTACAAAGTTATTGTACGGCTTAATTCTTTCACATTTTTAGAACACTTTTAGGTCCTGGGATAAAAGACTACAGAAATGCAAAGTATTATTACATTAAGTTTGCACAATGTTTAAACTTAACTTCAAATTTACCTTCCACAAAAGACTCAGTAACTATTTTTCTATATTGAATGACACCCTCCTCAAAGTTCAGAGCTTAGTGCAGATCCCATGCCAAGCACTCAGAATATCTAACAAGCCAACACAAGTTCTTAACATGACACCATGACATCCAACTTTGGACTCCCTCTGTTTAATGCTGTATACTGCATCACCCACTGTACAAGTACTGTTGTTACATTTCATTCATATTGTTACCATCGTCTTAATGCTTAAATTGTCCATGCACTAACACTGGAATGTAATATCATGTTGATCATAGTGCGGAAGGTTAATATTGTTCTGAAGAAAAAAGATCTCCAGAAGAATTTCAGCACCCACAGTACAAAACAGAGAGCACAAAGTGATTATGTTGCATGCAAGAGAATATTCAAAATAATTAGTAACTTCAAGCACAGGTGTTTCTTTTCCAAACGGCAGATCCCTAAAACATACAACTTCCCTGTGGATCACCAAGAGGTGTAACCCTAAGATGGGTCACTTAAGTTTTTTTAATATTACATAACACTTTGCCCTTCATGCTTAATAAGTGTTGTGAAAACATTATGAGACTACTTAATGAAACCAACATTTTTAGCACTGTTTTAAGCAGAAACACTTGTACCAACCAGTTTTTTTGTCTTTTGCCCTGTACACTACACCATATGTTCCTTCTTCAATCCTGTTCAAACACTGAAATTCCTCCACGCTACGACATCCCTGAGAAAATAAACGGAAATTTAGTCTCTAGGATTTACTTTTTTAAAGACATATAAGACATAGTAAGGCAGACTTTATATGAACAGTTTGTTATCCCAGAAGAATACAAAATAGATCTATGCCCAGGAAAACTATATTTTGTTCCAAAGCATTTTTACCTAGTACTCTTAAGAAAGTGTCCTTTCAGGAACAAAAATTATGTTTAAAAAAGATTAAAATACTCCATCTCAATAGCTCCTAAGCCTCATTCATTTCTATAGATGCTGAAGAAATGAGGATTTCAGTCTCAGCAGCAGAGAAACTAGCTCAGCACCTTAGACTGATGTCTCTTAGGCAGGCCAATAAACTGCATTTGCATTCCCTAAGCATATGCTGATCCTAGCCATTGACAGCAAAAAGAGATAGGATCACATAAGTCTTCACTGTCCAGATCAGTGTTTCTCAACAACCAGTCTGACAGAGTTTAGGAAGGCAGCAAGCCGGTCCCCGGTATCAAAAAGGCTGAGAAACACTGGTCTAGATACTTCCTCTTGTTAAAATAAAGGTGGCAGAATATACATATTAAATATACAAATTACTTCCCATTTTACTTTCGTGTAAATGTAAAACATGCATAGCTCTATCTAGATCAAATGCTCAGTTACACACATGTATTATGTGTATATCAGTATTCTGCATCTATATGAGTTCGTATGTTGCTGCACTAGCGCACAACATTGCAATACTGATCTGATGAGGTCGATCTAAGTCCATTATTCTGTGTCTGGCAGTGGCCAGTAAAAGTTGCTTCAGAGAAAGGTGTGCACAGAAAAAAACCCATGTAAAGAACTGTCCACAGGGGAAGTTTTTCCCTGAATCTCAATCAGTTGGAGCTTTTATTTATGCCCTGAAGCATGAGTTTATATTTCTTACACTTTTTTATTCTATCTAATGTATCTGTGGATGGTCTCATTATCCATATAAATGTTCAGTCCTTTTTTTGAATCCTATTAAACTGTTGCCTTGATGGATATCTCGTGGGAATGAGTTCCACAGGCTAATTAGGTGCTGTGTACAAATATTTCCTTTCATCTGTTTTAAATGTATTGTCTTTCAGTTTAATTGAACATTTTTTTTCTATTATGTGAAAAAAAGCAGGAGTGACAAACTATTTGTTTTATAAGCTTTTGGGGGCAAGGACTGTCTTTTTTTTCCTGTGCTTGTACAGCGCTGAGCACCTGGGGGTTCAGGTCCATGACTAGGGTTCCTACGTGCTATGATAACAAACAATAACTTATTTTGCTCACCTTCTCAATTCCCTGCTTATTCATCTCCTCAATAAACTAAAAACTTTTCAATCTCTCCTTATAGGAACATCTTTCCATTCCAATAAACATTTATATTACTTGTGAACCCTGCCTATACCTGCAGAAGCTATTTTCAGATGGGGTCACCAGAATATCACAATATCCCAATGAATTATATCCTTATTAAAAACTAAAAGTTTCAACTTGTTTTCACACACAACTTTTAAAAATATTATATGTGAATATTTGGTTGATGGAATATATGCCTGGGCTCACTTGACACAAGATGCTTTTGGTTGACCCCGCCACCATTTATGCACAAAATGATCTGACATTGGGCAAATGCACTGGACATTATGACATAATATTGTTTTATATTCAAGATGCTCTTGAGAGTACATATATCATTTTATGCCACTATCCATGGAAATCCCATCGAAGACATTCTGGAGCATTTGTGAAATGATCCTCACCTGCAGTGCAGGAAGGTACTTGGGTAGCTCTTGTTTCAACTCAATGGGTGATGAAGCTGGAGAATCAGGAACATAATCTCCTTCTGTCATTGCATTGGAATGTGGGGTCCCCTCCCCCACTTCCTCCTCTTCTCCTTCACTTCCTGCTGAATCTCGATCAAACCTTGACTCTGTAACTTTAAAATTTAGAATCAGTCGTGGAAACAGGCAGCCATTTGGGATGACTGAATTAGTTTTAGACGAACTAGTGAGGGAATAAAATTGTGATCATAAAACTGAGATACTAAAAAGCATGGCACGCAATTTGAGTGTCATGTTAAGAGATGACAAGGAAGGTATTTAAAGAAGCATGATTCTTTTTCTATGTTTGGGGAGTATTTCATGAGGTTCAGTTATAGTTCCTCGAATACATTTGAAGGGTTAAATATTGCACGTTATAAAACTAAACCAGTATATGAAAAGAATGCAAAAGAAGACCGATTCAACTTTAATCTGATACATATCATACAGGAATTCTGAATATCAAGAGGATGGGCCCAATTCAAAAATTACAGCTAGAACATTAGGTTAGGTAAATTCAGATCCAGATCCAAACTCCTCTGTTGACTCTTACAATAGGCCAACAAAAAGCCCTTGGATCAGAACTCTCACCCAGACTTTGGGGACGTTCTGATCCAGGGTGTGTCTACTTTTGAGTCCAGATGACCCACAGTACCAAATGGTGTGGTGGATTATAATACTGATGAAAATCCACTAGCAAGTTGATTTAAAAAAGCCAAGGTCACTTCATTCATAAAATACCATTTTCTGCAAGATTTCAACTTAGACCTGCAGTAGTAATATTCCCCCCTACCCACCAACAGTATTTCTTATACAAGCCTACTACTTTTCATAATCAAGTCCTGGTAGGCTGGAACATCTTGAAACCCTTTCACATTCTAGACAGTGCATTAAAATCCATAGTTCATGAAACAGAAAAGGAAAAAACTGCTACAACTAAAGCCAATGTTTGCATCTTACCAATTGGAATGTGATTTCCATTCTCTCGCTCTTCTTCTTCACTCATTTCTTCTTCACTCACCTCTTCTAAAAAACAGAATGAAGTCCAACAGAAAAAGCTTAATATTCTGATTTCATGTACACAGATGCTTAATACAGTGACCTAGCAATACGAGTGTTATAGAGTAATGCAGAGGTCCCCAAACTGTGGGGAGCACCCCCTGAGGGGGGCATAGAGGAACGATCAAGGGGGTGCAGCAGTCCCAGGCCAGCCCCCATTGGGGTGGGGAGGGAGCGCCACCCAGTCCCACCCCTAGCTGTGCTCTGGCCCCACCCCCAGCCACAGCTCCAGGCCTCACGCCTGGCCATGTTCCCAGCCTCAGCATGGCAGGGCCGCCCAGAGGATTCAGGGGGTCTGGGGCAAAGCAATTTCAGGGCCCCTTCCATAAAAAAAGTTGCAATACTACAGAATACTATATTCTTGTGGGGGTCCCTGCAGGGCCCAGTGCAAATTGCCCCATTTGCCCCCCTCCCCCGCCCCCCTCTGGGCAGCCCTGCAGCACAGCTCTGCACCCAGCTGCAGGCCCAGCTGCAGCTCTGCTCCTGGCCCCGCCCCCAGCTCCATTCTTGGCTCAGGGCCAAGGCTGGGCGGGGGGGTCAGGGCTGGGAGCAGAGCCACACCCAGCTGCAGGTGCAGCTGCCAGCCCTGACCACAGCCCAGCTGTGGCTCTGCTCCCAGACTCACCTGCAGCTGTGGCTCCAACCTTGGCCCCCTTACTCCTGTCTGCATTCCCACCCTCCCAAGTCACGGCCGTGCTCCCAGTTCAGGGGGGAGAATGAGAACAGGAGTAAGGGGCTCCAGAACTGTCCATCTTGGCTTCTTAGATTGATAACTTGTCTATGCCCTCATACAGAAAAGCTAATATATTACTTGTCCTCAGAAGTTTTAGGTTTCTAGCCATCTGTGACCAAGAAAAAGAGAAAGTGGACAACGTAAAGCTGTAAGCGCAAAAGTGCTCTGGGTGAGCATTTTTGTGGTCATGTTTTACCACTTACCAGCTGACTGTTCAGACACTTCCTCAGAATTGCTTCCTGTCTCCTCCTCCTCCTCCTCTTCCTCCTCCTCCTCTTCTTCTTCCTCTTCCTCCTCCTCCTCCTCTTCTGATTCTCCACTGCTAGATTCCTCCTCCTCTTCCTCTGAACCAGATCCAGATTCTGTCAGGGGATAAGCAGAGAACACACAAGTAACTAGGCGCACTCACTTGTGAAGGATCTTCTCACAAATATGATTATTTCCTAGGGTAAATTCTGTGTATTTGATTGTGTGTAATTACCTCCTGACGAAGACTCTGCTGAGCTAGTTTTTCTCTCACTGTCACTGATGTCTTGCAAATCTGAAAGCAGGTCTCTTTCTTCTGTTTTCTCCTCTTTTACTGAGAAACAAAAAAACAGACCAATTTTTTTTATCAAGCACTGAACACACAAGAACCCTAGATTATCATCTTCTTTAATCCCTTGCCAAATATTTCAGTCATATCCAGCAGGATGTACCTGCCGGACTATTGAATGTACTTGGTATAGTGTCACATACTGTTGATTTCAATGGTACGTAACTTTAAGAACTGCAGTGCAGCAGGATCAACAGTGGAAGAGTTGAACTGTATTTCAGACTTTTTTTTTTTTTTTTTAAAGTACACCGAGTTATTAATAAACCCCACTACATGAATTGTGAGGAATGCACAATTTGGTAATTAATTCTGTAAATAAAGTACCGTTAGAGCACAATTTCACAAATACAAACAAAAATCAACACCACATCTGACTATTCACAGTAGCATGTACAGTGACTACACATTTTCCAGGTTTACAACAAAATAAAAACACAACTGAACTTTAACCAGAGGATATGGTTATTTCAATTCCTGAATATTTTCTATTAATAATCAGCGCCTCTAAGAATGTGGAAACCCAAAGGGCTAATTTTATGGCTTGGGAGCCAAACTGAACTTTCCAAGCCAGAATATTACCTGAAATGTTTTCTTTCTTGTACAGGGTGAGAATCATAGTAATATTTAAACTATACTGCAGTTTCTGTAAAGTTGAATTAAGCTTAATAAGCTTAATTATTCAATGGTTAGCTCCTTTCTCCTCTAAAAGTATTCAAGGGGATAATACAAATGGCGGCTTTTTAGTTTGGGAGGGAATTAAGATACAAATGTAAGAAAAGAGTCAGAGGTCATTCACCAACCTCAAGAGACTAAGGCATTCAAGCATAGGCAACATTGTTATATAGCATAAGTAAAGTTGAAGTACATTTCATAGCACAGGCAACATTTTTAACCCTCACAGTTAAGAACTATCACTGCAGAAATGTATTTATTTTGCAGCAGACATGGTACACGATTGCTGGGGAGATAAAATAGGCAAAAAAGTACTCTAATTTGGCACAAACACTGCAGTATTTTGGTACTGATTATTGTTTCTACCAGCATAGGTTACAATGCCCTTCAATTCCTGCAGCAACTCTGGGGAGGGGACCATTCTGGTGAATACCATGAATGCATATCTGTCTGGTCTGCCCTTATACTTTTCAAAAAAAGGGCCTTCTCTGCTTCTTGGTCACCTCTAGCAGCATAAAGTCCTCCAATGTAAGGAATGCCTAAAGAGGTGCAGATGCAGTTACTAACCTGCATCCCCCGCCTCTGTCCGCAAAACCCTCTACACCATTTAAGTAATGGCACATACCACCAAACCATGCTGTCCAAACAAGAATAGTCTTCCACTCCTCAAAACATCCTTGAAGTAAAACACAGTTCATTGCAACAAGGTCCATAGGCACAGGAGAAATAAGGTGGAAAACAAGTTACCATCATAAGCCTCTCCCGCGACTTCGAAGAAACTATGAGGATGGTCTTTCAAAGTAGATGGGGAAATATTTTATCATTGCTGTCAGAGAAACCGAACTAGGAACCACAACTGCATGTTAATTTTAACAGCCCCTTCTCCCCACTCCAGTTCCTTCAAGTGCCAGGCTCCTCAAGGATAGGACTATGACACTGGTCTACAATTTCTGAGAAGTCATCTGCTTCAGAGATAAAATGTGCTATTTATTATGTATTTTCATGTGCTGAATTCAAATATGACATTTAAAACAACTGATTGGCTACTGTTTCTAAGATATTTAAGTTTTTACATTTTATGTCTATGTATATTGTGTAGATAGTAAAGTTTTAATCATAAATTGTAAACCTAGGTCTTTTCATGTGTTTATGGTTGCTTTACATGATAATATTTCACCTGTCCTCTTTATGTAAGACTTTAAAAATCAGCAAAAGGGTTATATAAATAAAATGTATTATGAAACAAAAGGCAAAAAACTATTATGTACATAGTTTAGTCCTATTCAGTGTCTACTCGGCGCTTCTTGGCTTGTCTCTTGTATTCATTAAATGGAGCATCTCTTGTCACTGTCCAGCAAATAGTCTGCAAGCACTGATGGGCTCCATTTGCCCGGATAGCGTTTCTCCATTGTTGCAATGTCCTGGTGAAATCGCTCGCCGTGCTTGTCGCTCACTGCTCCGCAGTTCGGTGGGAAAAAAATCTAGAGGAGAGTGCAAAAAATGTATCTTTAGTGACATGTTGCAACCAAGGCTTTTGTATGCCTTGAGGAGGTTTTCCACCAACAACCTGTAGTTGTCTGCCTTGTTGTTTCCGAGAAAATTTATTGCCACTAACTGGAAGGCTTTCCATGCCGTCTTTTCCTTGCCATGCAGTGCATGGTCAAATGCATCATCTCGAAGAAGTTCACGAATCTGAGGACCAACAAAAAGACCTTCCTTTATCTTAGCTTCACTTAACCTTGGAAATTTTCCACGGAGGTACTTGAAAGCTGCTTGTGTTTTGTCAATGGCCTTGACAAAGTTCTTCATCAGACCCAGCTTGATGTGTAAGGGTGGTAACAAAATCTTCCTCGATTCAACAAGTGGTGGATGCTGAACACTTTTCCTCCCAGGCTCCAATGACTGTCGGAGTGGCCAATCTTTCTTGATGCAGTGGGAATCTCTTGCACGACTATCCCATTCGCAGAGAAAACAGCAGTACTTTGTGTATCCAGTCTGCAGACCAAGCAAGAGAGCAACAACCTTCAAATCGCCACAAAGCTGCCACTGATATTGGTCATAGTTTATGCACCTCAAAAGTTGTTTCATGTTGTCATAGGTTTCCTTCATATGGACTGCATGACCAACTGGAATTGATGGCAAAACATTGCCATTATGCAGTAAAACAGCTTTAAGACTCGTCTTCGATGAATCAATAAACAGTCTCCACTCATCTGGATCGTGAACGATGTTGAGGGCTGCCATCACACCATCGATGTTGTTGCAGGCTACAAGATCACCTTCCATGAAGAAGAATGGGACAAGATCCTTTTGACGGTCACGGAACATGGAAACCCTAACATCACCTGCCAGGAGATTCCACTGCTGTAGTCTGGAGCCCAACAGCTCTGCCTTACTCTTGGGTAGTTCCAAATCCCTGACAAGGTCATTCAGTTCACCTTGTGTTATGAGGTGTGGTTCAGAGGAGAAGTATGGGAGAAAATGTTGGTCCTGTGACATTGATGGTTCAGGACCAGAAGTTTCATCCTCTTCCTCTTCTGACTCAAGTGAGAATGATTCTGGTGCATCAGGAACCGGCAGTCCTTCTCCGTGGGGTACTGGGCGTATAGCTGATGGAACGTTTGGATAATGCACGGTCCACTTTTTCTTCTTTGACACACCTTTCCCAACTGGAGGCACCATGCAGAAGTAACAATTGCTGGTACGATCTGTTGGCTCTCTCCAAATCATTGGCACTGCAAAAGGCATAGATTTCCTTTTCCTGTTCAACCACCGGCGAAGATTTGTTGCACAAGTGTTGCAGCATATGTGTGGGGCCCACCTCTTGTCTTGATCTCCAATTTTGCAGCCAAAATAAAGGTGATAGGCTTTCTTAACCATAGTGGTTATACTGCGCTTTTGTGATGCAAAAGTCACTTCACCACAAACATAGCAGAAGTTATCTGCACTGCTCACACAAGTACGAGGCATCTCTGCTCACTTTGGCTAAACAGAAATGTGTCCCTTTGCAAAAATCAAACACTGACAAATAAGAGAGCACGACACTGTATGATTTCTAGAGCGGATATAGGGCAATTTGTTCAGCAGAGTGATGTAAGCTTCGTTATGATTGCATCATCCATGACTTCTAGGAATAACATGATGCAATTCATATCGTGTATGACGCAATACCAGCTTCAGATTGCATCATTCATTGTTTTGACTAAAAAGCAAGTACTGTCCAAACCCAGTCATAGATTTATTCATAGATCCAGTCAAAGATGTATTTTAGTCATTTCTGGTTTAAATTGAGATCCCTTCCCTTTATAACTCACTTATCCTCCGCCATTCCCAAGTCAAGGGTCGTATATACTGACCCAATAGCATATCTTGAAAACTAGAGCCAATCAACAATTTTAAGCATCATTTTCGTTCTCAGTGACCCAGAATTAGTAAAGTTTGACTACATTTATTTCAGAAGCATTTTGGCTGTAGAGCAGTGAGCATCTGACTGCCTGGGAAACCTGAGGGGGAAGAAATGCATGGCAAAAAAGGCAATGTTTAGAAACCTCTTGAGAGCCTCCTGGAAGAGATACCAGAAGAGGAGACCAAGCAGCTGCTTGGAGATGAACTTTTCTTGGAGTAGCTTCACTAAGTGCAGCACCATTTCTGGCCTTAGGTAAGAAGCATTGTCCGGTGGGAAACATTCTACAAACCTGGGATGGCCAGCATTGGCTACATAATTTTAGGATGACAAAGGCCACTTTCCTAGAGATTTGCACAGAGCTCATCCCAGAGCTGCAGCGCACCAACATGAGAGCTCCCTTAAGTGTTCAGTATTATGTGACCACTGCCACTTGGATGCCTGCCATCCTTGCTTGCTACCAGCCAATAGCTGAGGTGCAACAGCTGACTTCCAAAGCAAAAGCCACCTGGCAGCAAGATCTCAAATACATCTCCATCTCCTTCTGCATATTTGTTCTTGTCAGCATTGCGATGTGGAGCACAGTTCTGTTCATGCTGGCTGACAGCAATCTGAAAATAGGGCTGGCTCACAAAAAAAATAAAAATAAAAAGATGAATCATGGGATGGCAGGACTGATCATGGAAATTTGTGAGTTTGACTTTACGTCCCAGAATTCCAGTTGCTTCCAGATGGCTTCTGCTATCTAACCCACAATGTGCTGTGAGAGAAGTCACAGAATGCAACCCAGCAAGGGAAAGCACTATGGGATACCCTCCCAGAATGTGCACACTTACTATGAAGAAAAGTCCCTGCCATGTGGACGTAATGATTTAGATTGAAGTAGTAAACAGCTGGATGTATGGACACAATTACGGTGAAATACCTATTATGCAACAGTTAATGCACCAAAGCTCAGTGGAAAATATACCCTGCAGTTAGACAAGGCATAATAAATGTTTAGTGAAATTAGTGAGCATTTCTCAAGACTTGTTATTACTAAAAAGGAAAGAATGATTGAGTTTAACAGCATATTATATGGGGTCCCTGCAAACATCAGCAAAATCATCCAGATAATAGTTTATTTGCCATTCCTCATTCATACTTTGGTACCATGCCACCATTTGTCTCTCAAACTGAGTGATACTTTCAAGGAAATATCATGGAATTCCTTTTAGCAGACAAAATAAAGCCCTCCCCGCACACCTTTTTCCCCAGCAGGTCCTTTTGACTGTCATGCAATGGCACATTCCCAAGCGCAAACATTACCTGGCTTCCTGCCATCTCCTTGCTCAAGCTTCTCTCTTTGCTGTCGTAATGGGCTGCGACTCCAGGTTCTTATTTTTACTTTGTCTCCATAATCTTCCCTCACTGTTCTATGATGTGCAGAAACTAGTGAAAAACCAAAAACAAAACAAAAAGGCATTATATTTTCCTGCTACTAATTACAAAGGTTCTCCTCTTTCATGGCAAGCTGTCTGAGGCACCATTTTTATTTCTTTTTTAAAAGGAAAAGAACCCTAACTGCACCTCCCAAAAAAAAAAGATTTTGGTGATAGCTAATGATCTGGATAAGGACTTACTGTGCCATTTTAAAATGGAATGTAGCAGTAAAAAAAATTAATACATATTTGGGCTATATATACTGAGGCATCATAACTTAGGGTCAGAAGGTGCGAATCCCTCTCTTTACCACTCTTCGAGACCACATCTGCAATATTACATTCATTTCAGAGCGCTCATTACCAAAATAAAGTAGACAAACTGGGGGAGGTGCAGAAAAGAATTGAAAAGTTAAGAGGCAGGAGGGATTGATTCATGAGGAAACATCAAACACTAAATAAGGTGAAAATGGCTAAGCAATGACTAAGTTGGAAGACAGGATAATTGTCAATGAATACTCGAATGGTGTAAATATCAAGAAGAGAAAGGAATTGTTTAGCATGATGAAAGAGAATACAAGTAAGGAGTAACAGGGATGAAATTAAGAAATATTTTAGGCCAAATATTTGGAAAAAAATTCAGAAAATGAGACCTACAGGACTATAGAATAACCTTCCAAAGAGAGTAATGAAAGATGTATAGTATTTTCCCTTCCATTGCCTTTCTATGACAGTCATACACCAATATTTGCAAAACTACTAATTTTTTCACGTTTCAGCAAAAAGGTTTATATGTTGATTCCCATATTCTTATAACCCGTTCTTGCATTATTTGGCCAAACTCCTTTCTGTACACATTCCCCCTGAAGTTTAATATATTATTTCATGCAGAAGCTTCATAAGAAACGTAAAAAGTACAGTCCATCAACTGCAACCTCTAGAGAGATGGCTTTAGGTAGATCAATCTTTGACCACCATAGTGGAATCTATATAGGTATTTTAATGCCATAGTTGCCATACCGTCTAGGCAATTCCTAATTTCTAGTCACTAGAGCACTTTATATTATTGAAATATTTTGCAAAATTGAATTAACTATTTATTTAGTGTTTGCTTTCTGTATTTTATTCAATGTAAACATTTAAGCTAGACTAATTTGTGTATAGTAAATTTAATTTACTTTTTCTCATGAAGTTTAAGAGAATGCTTAAAAAAAGTTTCTGATTTTTTTCAAAATCTCAAAAACATTTCTATTAATGGGCACAGTATAAAAACCTAAAGAGAGAAACTACCTGACAATACCCTTTTAAGTATATCTGAAGCATGCAGATGTCAAAGCAGGTAAATGTCATTATCCTCATTTTCCAGGTTGGGAAACTGAGGTATAGAGATGAAGTGACTTTCCCAAGATCAGCTAGCAGGCTAGTAGCAGACCCAGGAACAGAATCCAGGTTCCCCCAAACTCAGGTCTAGTGCTCTATCCACTATACCACAATGCCTCTCATCATACAGCTACCACACAATTTGGCATACATGGCAGTCTGCCTAAGAATGGACCAGTATTGAAACAGCAAGGGTGTTGCAGCTGAGGACTGAGATGCAGTGGCAAAGATGCATGTAAGGGACACTTGCATAACGTCTCCCTGCAATTTTCCTGGTTCTAGTCTCACTTTCAGAAGTACCAAATAGAGGGACATTGGAAAACTTATTAAAATGCAAACCTCTATTAAAATGCTTACTCTATACCGTTAACAATGCTGCAATAGCCCAAGTTTGTGTGCACCTAAGCTAACCACTCTCTCTCACATTGGCAGCAGAAAGTTCCATACCATGTTGTTTAATTTCCTTAAGTTCTTAAATGTTTTGTCTTTTGGCAGATCAAGATTCTTAAAAGGCTACAGTCCCCCTTAGTTTAGTACAAAGTGCAAATGAGAGACTAACAGCATGAGAACTGATTACAAAACAAGAGTCACAGTAAGGTAATACTGGCATCCAAGATAAAAAATAAATGGGGAGTGTCCTTATTTTCTCCGGTGCCTCGATCTAGGCACAAATCAAAAACACTTAATCCCTCATTTTAATCATTTGTCACCTAAATGTATGATGTAAGGGATGTAAAATATTCTGCAAACTGGAAACATTTCTGGTCCAGTTTGACCACTGTAAGTGGAAATCAATGACCCGTAAAAAGTTTATCTTGTACGTAAATAAAGAACAGGTAAGGATACAGTGTCTATTGAAAACTGACTAATGGCCTGCTTCAATACCAATAGGTCTGAGTTCCACAGTACAGAACAAGCTATGCAAGCTCAAAGACCTTGCTTTCTTTATCCCCATGTGCAATTTTGTCCTCTTGTTCATGACTAATAAAGAAGCCAGACACTCACTCGCTCTCTTTTTTTTTTTTTTTAAATAAAACCCTGGCATTGGCCTATATAAGAGAGATGTTTGTTTTATCTAAATTCCACTGTTGTTCCATTTAACACCCCCTTTTACTGTTTACACTGAGCTAGTTACCTTCTCGTCTGGCCTCCCGTTCCTTGCGCCTTTCTTCAGCTCGCCTTTCCCGTTCTTTTAGTTCCCTTTGCTCTTTTTGTTGCTCTCGCATTTTTCTCTCCCGTTCTCGTTTTCGCTCAAGCTGCTCTAGACGATCCCTGGAAACATTCATTTGCCTATTTTATATAATTGAAGTCTGGGCTTTTGTTTTTGTAATCTAAACCTGTTACTATTGCAATAATAGACTACTAAGTTATTCAATTTCAGTGCCAACTAACAACCAAATTGTGGTATCATTGTGTACTTGCCAATAGCACAAGCAGTCCTTTACAGAGGCAGACATTAATCTTTTAAAACAGATTTGCTCTAGTCTGCCTTTCTTTATCAGTTGGCACAGAGTGTTGGGACCACCTTAAAATAAGGTTCTGCAGTCTGTCGGAATTTAAATAAAAAATAAGTAGGCTTAAAAAGCTGTTTTTTTAAATAAGCCTTGGAAGCCCACTGTATTCTTCAGAACTGACTTGTTCACCAATTACTTATTACGGCACAACAGCAGCAAACAGAGTCTTTAGTGTTAGAAAGATATCCGGTAATGACGCCACTTCAAAAGGTGCTTATATGCAGGTGAGATCCCAGCCTCTTATTAAACCGCATATTCACTGGGGTAATGGCACTGATCTAACTGAATTTCTTTGGGTGTTGCAGAGTAAGGGTTGGATTTTTACCTCTCCCTCCTGGAATGCTCCCTAGCCATTTCCCTCCTCTTCTGCCTTTCCCATTCACGTCGAGCCTTATCCTGCTCTTCTCGATGTCTTTTCCTACGTTCATGCTCACGTTCCTTCTCTTTTACCCTGGCATGCTTCCCTAATAATAAAGATAAAAATAAATGCTAGATTGTTATAGTCAAGATGTTCCTATTCTTTAAAAGCAAAAGAACAAACCAGGGTAGAGTAAAGCACTAATTTTAAGGGCTTTGTGGTTCTGGTCTTAGTATGTACTAGCAAAATCCTGACCTAGAACTGTGTTGTAAATAAAATTAAATGATAATAAAAACTTGCTAAAAATATAAAGTTTACCAACAACAGAAAAGCAAGGTTTATTATTATGTATTACTTTATAGCAACAGCATGTTAGGAGCTTTATGGAAAGGTATAAAGACAAAGGGCTCAATCGTGCACCGCTGGAGTCCTTGGAAGTTTTAACATGGACTTCAAAGGCAGCAGGATCAGACTAAAAGGTCCCTGTTGCAAAGTGGTTTCCCTCCTCCAGGGTGAGAGGGGAACCAAACATACAAACCCCTTAACCAGATTAAATGTAACAGAAGAAATGAAGGAGTCAGACATAAAACTACTGAGCAAGAATTCCTATGAATTTCACATTTCTTTTTCAGAATGTTTTTCTCCATTTCCTCCACCCCAGCTCCCTAATCTCATCCACTTGTTATGTCTTCTCTAACTCTTTGGGGCAAGCAACTGACATTTACTATGGTTGTACAGTACCTTGCACAATGTGCCCCAATCAGCTTGACCTCAAAGAGCTAGTGCAATATAAATTGCAAACAACAGCTACAATACCTCCTTCTGCTGAATGACTACGATGTCTACGTTTTTCTTTCCTCTTCTCATCTTTCCTGTGATGTGCTTTTTCCTTCCGTGACATTTGCTGTGGTGGTTTGATAGCCAAGGAATCATCCTCCTCTCCTCTAAAATGCAATTTATATGAATAAGCACAGGAAAGTAATAGGTAATTCATCATAAAAGTATGAATTGTTGCTCCTTTTCCACCCTTTATGAGAAGGAATAAGTATTTAATCTAATAATATTTAGCACTTCCATAGCACCTTTCATCTGAGGAGTTTGGAGCATGTTACCAAAATCAATAATCCCTTTCAACCTTTTGTGAGGTAGGGAGGTATTATTAAATTGCTTTTAATAGATGGGTAAACTAAGATATACGAATCTCAGTGACTCAAGGTAAGTATCAAAAAGAACCCAGCAGACCTGCTTTAACCACAACACAAAGAAAACATTTAGATTTTATTGCTTCTAAGGCAACGTCCACATCCAGAAGCATTATCTTCCTCTATTCTTACCTATCTTCCATAGAATCTTCTCTCCTGTAAGGTGAATTCCTGATTGTTATCTCCATACGGTGATCTCTCAGCTCCCCCTCTTCAAGGGAATCCCGCTTTGAATCCCGATCATCAGACTATGGTGGAAGGAGGAAGGAAGGGTAAAAACAAATAGCAGTTAATTTCTCTTGCAGTGAGCTGTATTTTTTTAAACTGATGTTTAACTCCACTGCTGGCAATAAAGCCAAATGATCTATAGGACACTCAACAAAAATCAGTGGTTTATGAAATGTACAGATTTTAATTATAGCTATCACGCAATCAAATGTAGTTAATATGTTGTAATATCTGAAGCAATATAAATTCAGTCTACTTGAGTAAAACTAACCTGCAAAAACTCAAAGACTATGCTAATTTATGGTAGTTTTTTAAAGACAAAACCTTTCAACAAATAATACAAACAAGTGATAATGACCACCTATAACACCTTTTTAATTAGAATAAGCAAAAATTATTTAGGGCAAAAAAAAGTAATCATTTGATAAAATGGGCCCAACATTTTTTCTGTTGCAATCAGGAGCAGTTTTAAAAACAGGAGCACTATAAAATTTCAAAAAGGCCAAAATAGTCTAATTATACTGCAACTAAAGCTTCCAATTAACCAGGCTGATTTCTCAGACAGACTTTTCAACAACTGTGAAGCAAAGTAAAAGATCTAGTGTGTTACCAATCAGGTTTTAACAAAGCACAACATTTTGGTAAGCTTTGACACTTAGAGATAGTGCTCACCTGTTAAATATGGAAGTACAAAAGAACTTCATTGATAGTGATAGAGGAAGCCTTGTTCTAATGGAAAAATGAGGGGAAAAAAAATTAAACCTCCTCACTTTAATTAGAACTGTTTATTTACAAAGAGACAGCTTACATTTTTAATGCGTTTTATCTCTGCCTTCTCTTCTTGCTCCTTCCTTCGTTTTTTTTCCTGAAGAATTTCATCTAAAGTTTTCACTTTCCAAGAGTCCTTTTCATCACCCATTTGAGTCAGAACAAACTGAAACAGAACACCACATTAATGGAGGTAGATGTACTTGAAATATATATATTCAATGCTATTGGTTACATCAATGTTTTAGGTAAGTTTTAAATGCACTTTCGATATACAAATAAACATTTAAAAATTATGATGTGATGTGCCAAGTTTCACAGAATCTTATGTAAAAGGAAGTTAGTTAGCACTTGACTTAAGCTACACCAAAATAAGTTTGGTTTAAAATCAGAGTATTTACACCATTTGTGCAACAGTTTAATTAAATTGGTTTAAAAATCAACTTAAGTTAAATCAGTGCAACTTCTGCAATAGTGCCTCATATCTTGCCAGTCATGATGATCCAAAGACACCTAAATGTGCTAGTCTTATGGCTTATTATTTTAGCGCTGTGAAAAAAGGTAATTTTCTGGGGTTGCACGATTATTTATGAAGGCTTTGAACCCCATCTGTCCTCGAGCTGCTGCTGCTCTGTCACCAGCACAGTCCTTCCACTGCAGTTCATATGCCACATTTTCAGTTGGCAAAAAACTCTGCTCTTTCTGCCTTTTTAAAAATGAATTTGATGGTAGTGAATAAGGCTGCCGCTAGACTGATAACTCTAGTTTTCTATTCATCCAACAGTACAGCCATAGCAAGGACATCCCCTAATTACATGTCTTGGGTTTGACCAGAAAACATATATTTTAATTAAAAGGATAATTCTGTCTCTTCAGTCCCATTAAATGCGTGGCCTCTTTGCTGAGACTGTCAACAAATATGTCAGTACCAGCAGTGGGCACATCTCTACAAAGAGCTGGACTAAGACCCACTAATCAATTTCATTTAGGTAACATAATGGCCATCAAATAGTAGTAACAAATCTTGGTCCTTTTCAACCTGTTTTTATTCCTACTTCATACTAGTCTCATTTCCTGCATATATTAAGCCTCAGTTACTAAGTGAACAAGATCCTGTCTGAACCACAACTTTTAAAATGTATTAAAGTAATGAGTAAGGACAGCAACCACAGTGCAAATTAAAAAAAAAAAAAAAAAACATTTTATAATCATGGTCAAACCCTCCTAGGCAGGCGGTCTTCAGTTAAACATGGCTTACTTCTAAAAATGATTCAATCACAGTATAGGCACACCTTTACATAGTTTCAAACGTGTATTTCAATTTTCGGAGGCACACACAGGTAAAAGTTAGTTTCATATTTAAAGTCCCACTAGTAGAAGTGGCTGAAATAGTCACAAACATTCAGAAGTGAGCCTTTTGGGAATTTGTTGCAAAGCTGTGCACATTTTTGCATCCATGTCTGTCACCACAGAATATGCACAAAATATTTTTTCCCCCAAGAGGGGTGTGTGAAAATAGGCCAGATGAAGCTAGAAAATGTCAAAATATTTTCTGCCTCTTCAAACAGCCCTCGTTAGGAATCCTGGTATATTATACCCCTTGGGCTCTGATATCCGACCCACAATTAATCTGAATGGGTCACAGACGAAAATGAGACTCTGAATGAAGACATCCTGGTTTAGCATGTTGTTTATTAAACTGTACTATATTCAAATATTTTTCAAATGTGGGTCATTTTGAAGTAAGGCAACAAGGGCTTCCAAGAAAAAGAAAGACGAGAGGTCTCTGCAGGTTGCCTGGGAAGAAATGACAGAACCTATATATAATGACTTTGCAGTGGTGGTAAGGAACAAGGACAATCTTTTCCTCCTTTGTAAAAGGGTAGTGGAAACATTACAAGCACTTCATGCTATGATTCTCTTGTGGGATGAGCTGCTTCAGGCCTTGCCTACATAGGAAAATGTTACTAGTTGTAACACACCTGTTCCTCCACATGGACCCTCTTATTTCAATATAAGTGTGTTTGTTTTGGTTTAGTTTGTCACTGAGGAAGGAGTTTAAGCTATACCAAAGAAACTGGAATAAGCGTGTCCACATAGGAGGTCGTAGCCATATGACTATATCTGTTTAAATTCGCACCTTAGGTTATACCAAAAGGCTTTCCCATATAAATAAAGCCTCAGTGCTTGGCCTTCCATGCATGCTGCCCTCCTGCCATTTGTTGTCTCTTTCTTGAAAAGAATGATTTTATACTATGCATTAAGAGTGCCTCACTATGTACTATGTGTAGCATACTAAATTCACACACAAGAAGCAACAGTGTGTAGGCAGTGCAAGCCCTATTGCCATCTGAATCCTCCTGGCCTCATTTCTTCAGTGGCAGGATACTCCCAGGTGTGTCTTATTAAGTTCTGCTGGACCCTAGACTCCCAGCCAGTCAGGACTAAGAGCCAGAAATCAACCGCAACTATGTTTCAGATACCCCTTCTTGGAGGCGTCTGGGGACTTCCCAAGCAATTTCCTAATACTCAGGGACACGGTTTGATCAATTCTGAGTGCGACACCAGGGTCCCCCGTCTCTCCCCACACTCCTGTGCGGATTTACCCCGCAACGCAGCACTCTCAGCCTATCACCTCATGCTCCCCACTGTCTCACTCGTCGGCTCACCCCTGCCCCCATCAGCCTCGCCCCCCTCGCCAGTTCCCCAAGCTCCTCTACCTCACCGCTCCCACCCAGCCTCACCCCCCTCACCGGTCCCCAATCTCTACCTCCCGTCTCCCCTCAGGCACCCCAACATTAAGCCCCCGGCGAGAGCCTCCGAGACCCACTTGCCCCCACAGGCTCCCCCTCCTCACGCCAGTCCTTGGGCCCCCGACACCCTCCTCCCACCCGGCGCCCCACTCCAGAGCAAGCCCCACTACTAACATAGGGCCCACGCGGGGGAAGCGACTAGCGCAAAACTTACCGCCCGCCGCCGGAGACTAAGGAGAGAGGCTGCAGCGCCAGCCAGCGCGGGACAAACGCGTCACTTCCGCTCTCCGGCGCATCCTGATGACGTACTGGCGTGACCGGGGTGCCGTTGGCCTGGCCATCACGCGAGGCTGCGCGCATGCGGCCAAGCTGAGGGGCGGGTGGGTGGCGGCCACGAAGCCTCTAGGCCCGGCGGGGCTGAGCGATGCCCACACGTCAGACGCGCGGCCCCGTCTCCCGCCTAGGCGGGCTCGGGTGACCTCCCACGGCTGTAGCGGAGCCTACCGGGGGCGGAGACCAAAGTCCCGGGTCCCGGCGGGAGTAGGGAGACCAGACAGCAAGTGTGAAAAATCGGGACGGGGGTGGGGGTAATAGGAGCCTATATAAGAGAAAGACCCAAAAATCGGGACTGTCCCTATAAAATCGGGACACCTGGTCACCCTAGGCGGGAGGTGACTCCAGGAGGAGCAGGTCTGTTTGGTACGAGCGCTTGTCAGCTGCTGTTCAGTCTCACCCCGCTGAGGAAAGGCTCGTTCTCCCGCTTTTACAAATGGGGAAACTGAGGCACGGAGCCTTGGCTTGGGCCACGCAGAGCACGGAAAAGACAACAGTCCGGCATCCCCGGCCTGTACTGTATAAGCACTGGGCACACGGCCTCTCTTCCTGCAGTGCCATGAGTGAGTTCTTTGCAGATCCTGCTATGGTCATTACAATGATTAAACTGACCACAGTGCGTGCCCAGACCCAGTGACACGTCTCAGCCACCGCGCTGGGCATGAAAATCCTGTTCTGCATTCCATCTTTTTACCTTTTCGTTCATTACATTCTTTCTGATTACATTTGCAAAATAAGAATAAAAACCAGACACTATAGATTACACTTCACAGCTATTTGTTTTGAATGTGAGAAGTAGAAAGTAGGGCTGTCAAGTGATTGCAATTAATTTTTTTAATTAATTACACTGTTATTTAAATAAATGGTATTTTATTACTATGTTTATGTACTTTTTCAAATATATTGATTTCAATTACATGTGTGTTGTACAGTGCTCACTTTATATTTATTTTTGATTACAAGTAGTTGCACTGTATAAAAACAAAAGAAATAGTATTTTTCAGTTCACCTAATATAAGTACTGTAGTGCAATCTCTTTCTCATGAAAGTTGAACTTAAAATGTAGAATTATGTACAAAAAAAATACATTAAAAAATAAAACAAATTTTAGAGCCTGCAAGTCCACTCAGTCCTACTTCTTGTTCAGCCAATCACTCAAACAAGTTTGTTTACGTTTGCAGAAGATAATGCTGCCTGCTTCTTGTTCATGTCACATGAAAGTGAGAATAGGTGTTCTCATAGCACTGTTGTAGCTGGCGCTGCAATATATTTACATGCCAGATGTGCTATAGATTCATATGTCCCTTCATGCTTCAACCACCATTCCAGGGGACATGCGTCCATGCTGATGAGGGGTTCTGCTTGATAAATCCAAAGCACGGCAGATGAACACATGTTCATTTTCATTATCTGAGTCAGATATCACCAGCAGAAGTTAATTTTCTTTGGTGGTTCAGGTTCTGTAGTTTCTGTATTGTTTCTCTTTTAAGACTTCTGAAAGCATGCTCCACACCTCATCTCTCAGATTTTGGAAGGCACTTCAGATTCTTAAACCTTGGGTTAAGTGCTGTAGCTATCTTTAGAAATCTCACATTGGTACCTTCTTTGCCCTTAGTCAAATCCGCAGTGAAAGTGGTCTTAAAATGAACAACGTGTGCTGGGTCATCATCCCAAACTGCTATAACATGAAATATATGGCAGAATGTGGGTAAAACAGACCAGGGGACATACAATTCTCCCTCAAGGAGTTCAGTCACAAATTTAATTAACAAATTTTTTTAATGAGTATCATCAGCATGGAAGCATGTCTTCTGGAATGGTGGCCGAAGCATGAAGGGGCCTATGAATGTTTAGCGTATCTGGTACATAAATACCTGGCAATGCCGGCTACAAAAGTGCCATACCTGTTCTCACTTCAGGTGACACTGTAATTAAGAAGTGGGCAGCATTATCTCCCATAAATGTAAACAAACTTGTTTGTCTTAGCAATTGGCTGAACAAGAAGTAGGACTGAGTGGACTTGTAGGCTCTGAAGTTTTACATTGTTTTGTTTTTGAGTGCAGTTATGCAACACACAGAAAATGTACATTGTAAGTTGAACTGCCACAACAAAGAGATTGCACTACAGTACTTGTATGAGGTGAATTTAAAAATACAATTTCTTTTGTTTATCATTTTTACAGTGCAAATATTTGTAACAAAAAATAAAAAACACTGATTTCAATTACAACGCAGAATACTATATGAAAATATAGAACATCCAAAATATATAATAAATTTCAATTGGTATTGTATTGTTTAACAGTGCAATTAAAACTGCAAATTTTTTTTTTAGTTAATCGCAAGAGTTACCTGCGATTAATCAACAGCCCAAGTAGAAATTAAGGGTAAAGTCCCCATAAAACAAAATTTTGCTTATTTTCAATAACCTCTATTAAAACAAATTTCTTAAATAAAAATTAAATATTTTATATAACAACTTAAGCCAAATTTTTTTCCTTGTGGCTCTGTAATGAGCTAGGAGGTATTAATTACCTCCAGCTTACCAGCTGAATGCACACCAGATGCCTTACCTATTCTGGATTGGAAATTTACAGGAAACGTGTTTGTGTCTATAATGAAAAAAACACCACAACTGGGAGTCTCACTGCAAGTGTCAAGGGAAGCCAGGACAGGTGTACTGATACATTCCTTATAATATGGGTCATCATTCTGACAGAGTGCCTCTATCTGGTTCAGCTTTTATTGCACATATTCTGTCCATATATAGGATGATTTCAGTTCCAGAGTTATCATGTCACCATCTTTCATTAACATTAAAGATTTTTTGATTTTAAGACCAGAAGGGACCATTATAATAATCTAGTCTGACTTCTGGCATGAAACAAAGGGCTGGTCCACACTAACCCCCCACTTCGAACTAAGATACGCAACTTCAGCTACGTTATTCACGTAGCTGAAGTTGAACTATCTTAGTTCGAATTTACCACGGGTCCACACGCAGCAGGCAGGCTCCCCCGTCGACTCCGCATACTCCTCTCGCAGAGCAGGAGTACCGGCGTCGACAGCGAGCACTTCCGGGATCGATCCCAGAAGATCGATTGTTTACCGCCGGACCCGGAGGTAAGTATAGATGTACCCAAAGGCACAGAAATTTAACCAAGAATTTCTTGCATCAAATCCTAATTTCTGTTGAGCTAGAGCAACTTTTGATGAGCTAGAGCATCACTGTTAGAAAGACATTAAATTAACAAAATCAAGACATCCAAGTAATGCAAAAGCTCTGAAATAAAGCATATAAATGTCATAGATCGAGGAATGAATGCACACTAGGAGGCAGCACACTGAAAGAACAAGCATTACAAATTCTGACACAATGGTGCCTAGAACTTGAAAACAGGCAATCTCAAGAACAAACAGCAGATGAAGAAAGCCATATATGGTTATAACAGACTAAGAAATTCGATGACAAAAACCAGTCAAAGTGGAATTCAGCTTAATTATACAATTATAACAAAAATTAGTACTGTCAAACAGAAGCATTGAAACATTAAAGGGGGGAGGGATAGTTCAGTGGTTTGAGCATTGGCCTGCTAAACCCAGAGTTGTGAGTTCAATCCTTGAGGGGGCCACTTAGGGATCTGGGGCAAAATCAGTACTTGGTCCTACTAGTGAAGGCAGGGGCTGGACTCAATGACCTTTCAAGGTTCCTTCCAGTTCTAGGAGATGGGATATCTCCATTAATTTATTTATATTTATTAAGCCTCACAAACCCTCACCCCAATGAGATACAAATGTATTAATCTTATTTTGCAGGTGGGCAAAATTGCTAGGGTGATTAAGCAACTTGTCAAAGGTCACAAGGCAGTTCAGTAGTAGAAATGAGACTGCATTCAGCTGGCCTAATTCCCAGTCCCAGACTCTAATCCTTAGACCACACTCCACTCCTACAGACAACATTTAGAACCTAAGGGTATGTCTACACAGGGATAAAAGACCTGCAGCATGGCTGCAGTTGGCCCAGGTCAACTGACTTGGACAGTTGGGCTGACGGTGCTCGGGCAGTGGAGCTAAAAATTGCTGTGCAAACATTTTGGCTCAGACTCCAGCCTGAGCTCAGGGACCATCAACCCTTGCAGATCCTAGAGTTTGGGCTCCAGCAATTTTATTTACAAAGCAATTTTTCAGCCCCAAATCCCAAGCCCTATGAGCCAGAGATAGCTGATTGGGCCACCATGGGTTTTTTTTAATCCCTTTGTAGACATGCCCTAAAAGTCCTTACTTGTTAGCTGCTCTACTCACCAGAATACACTGTGCCCCACCTTCCCCAGAGAGAGATTTACATTGTCTAATAGAAAAAGGCTGTTTTTTTTCCTCATCGTCCCCAGTATGCCTGGGGTTTGGGAGTTTCAGCTGCGTTACCAAGGTACAGTCACGGATCACTGAAGAAAGTTTTCATATGTATTTAAATAACCACATTCACAGATAGAAACTTACATGATGGAATTTTTTATTTTTTTCTTAGAAGAAATAATAAAAACATTACACATTAATTTTATTCTTTTCAAGAATAAGTAAAAAACGAGGATGTTTAATCATGTCTGTTTGCAGCATACACAGGAACAATCATGATTGGTATCCACAGGATCAGATATGTATTACAAACAGAATTAACAGTTATATTTAATTGATTATGCATGATGGATTTTATTTTTTTTAGGAAGTACTCAAATGTCCTACCTTACATAAATACCGGAATTGCGTCTATACAAAATACCTACAAAATAATATGTACAGTGTATTTCAGTCCAACATTCGTAGTTTGGTATCAAATACATAAAGGTTTGGCCCTGACATAGAAGCAGCAATTAGAGCTACTGTGTTTTCAAGTTTCTCAGACACTAAGGTATCTTCCATTTAAAGGACTGCTGAATGGTGGGCCAATACCCTTAGCTGGGGTGACCAGACATCCTGATATTAGGGGCTCTATCTTACAAACACAACTATCTCGTTTCCCCTGGGAAAAAAAGGGTCCCAATTTTTCTCACTTGCTATCTGTTCACCCAACTATTACCCACTTTATAAATTCCTCTCTTCTGTAACACACTTATTTAAATCTTCATTTAGATCCGTCTGCCTGCATTGAAACGGCAATTCACTGATTCTTTCTCCTGATCAATGACTAGTTAGCAAAAACTTGGCTCTCGGGGTGCTGAACCACACAACTTTCTGAGGCTTTCAGTAAGCCCTGCCTTACTGCAATTCAGGAACTGAAATTCTCTCAAAGTGGATACTGATGACCATTTCTGGTCTCCTGCTCCTCCTCCTCTTCTCCATCCCTTACTGATAGGATAGAGAAGAAGTGACTTGATTCTCTCCTAAAAACCGTTCAAAGAGAAGGTGCCCAGCTGGTGTAGTTTGACTCATATTTTCTTAGATAGGGTTACTAATTTGACTAGCAAAATGGTTCCAGAAGCACCATTATTTTAGTAATATGCTGCTTAAATAGGCATGAAGTGTTCAGCTTTCTAGAAGAGGCTTAAAAAGCTTTATAAATTATTTGCAAAAGTCTGAGCCACAGTTGCAAGGTATAATTTTGTTTTTAGGTGAATTAGATGCCAAGTCTGTGGATTTTGCAGGCTTATTGCCTCACTGCCCATCTTAGCTGAATAAGACCCTAAAATCAGACAACCCTATGTAATGTTACCCACACAGTGTATGTAAAAAAAATGGACAGGTGTTCTTATTTATAGGATTGTAAATTCCATGACACCCAATGCTGATTCATGCCTCAAATCTGCAGCGATACTAGCTTACCGAATACAAATCTGGCTTTTTAGTCCACATGCCCCTACCCACACAGTGGTTAAGATAAGTCCTAATATCCATTCAAAAGGAGACAGGAGCTACCTATGTGATGAGTTAGAAAACAGAACAGAGGATGGAGTTGAGAGGGGAAAGCACAATGCCTTTGCTGACATTGAAAAGAATCCTTAACACACAGACCAGGCTTCCATGACCGCCAAAAGAAAACCACTACCCTATACATGCTATGCTGCAAGAGAAACTCAGTTTATCCCACTGTATGACTCCATTATAATCATTCTGGTTTGAAGTTTATGTTGAAAAGCAAGGCTAAACATCCACCCCAGTTCTGAGGCATCATGTTGGGCTGGCCTTGGGAGCACTTTCAGTCCTTAAGACAAACACAAGAGTGATTATAGAGATCTGCAGTGGTTGGAAAGAGAACAAGAGAAAAGAAAATGTCCGAGTTATTTTCAAGACACCTATCGCTTGCTATTGGTATGAGGGTAAACTTAAAGCACCTACACTGGGGATATAAAATATTAAACGGTTAACCAGTAAGCATTAGTCTTACTGGTTAACCCACCCTAACCGTTAACTCCCAACCCTGGGCCAGCTGGCCAGAGCAGCCCCAGCCCCGGGCTGACCAGCCAACCCCAGCCTCTCTCCCTTTAATCGGTTAACCGATTAAACAATATAATTTTAATAGTTTAAACGGTTAACTTTTTAAACAATATTTACATCCCTAACCTACACCCACTAAAAGATGAAAACACAGGGAAAATAACCCGCAGAAAAGGGGAGAAACTATGAATAAAAGTCAGGAATGGGCCATGAGTTATAATTGCCTTTTAAAAACAAACAAAAAATATCAGCTTTGATTCATATTTGAATAAGGTATTATTCCTTATGGCTGCTTAAGTAAGTCACCTGTGCTAAAATCCAGGCAGCAGAATCAATGCAATATAATGGAGTCTTCACAGTAATTCACTTGTGCGCCAAATGCTACTCAGATTTTTATAGGAAAGTTAGAGAAAGATCAAATTGCAGAGTGGCTAGAACACTGGGATCACTAGTCATAAGGGGAGAAAGGGATTCAACATGAAATGGTCACAACCTAATTACAATTAACCCAGCATTTAATATCCACGGGGAGATTAATATATATAATAATCATTGTCTGACAGTAGCTTTATTAACCACATCTTCAGATGGTGGACATATAGTTTTGGGGATAGTATCATCATAGTTAATGTACAAAATGCAGAACTATCTGTTTCCTTATATTTGCAAGTCAGCTGGTCCCTTCAGTCAAGCATCAGTATGCCATACTAGGGTTGGGGGGAAATTTTAAAATAAATACCTGCCCTAGCCTGCTGTGATTTTTCTTTATCCTGTGGTTTTCAGTATCACCGTCCTTGCCAAATTAGCTAGGTATTTACACAATGGTTTAGTTGAAGGCCCTATGACATTCCAGAAATCCAAGCCTATATATTTATTCTGATGCAGTAAAATCATGCATGCAAAATAAGGATGTGTCCTTCGGTTTTCAAATAAACATATTATACTCTTTGGCAACAGGAAATTTGTCATGTTTTCCAAAGAGAGAACATTAGAGAACTCTGTTCTTGGAGTTTAATGGACCTCAAAGGCCTGACTGTTGAACCACCTAATGATCCCAATCCAAGCAATCTTTGCATGCAGTTCACGTATTTTTTCTTTAACAAAAAGGCATATGCAACCAAAAAGAAACTGGCAGTGAAAATAATGCATTGAGTAACTTACATCAGGACAAGCTAAAAAAAAAAAAAAAAAAAAATCAATGCTTTCATTAAGCCACTTATATAACATCTTAAAATGGCAGTTTATGGAAGATGTGTACTTTCTATAAAAAATATGCTAGACAGTTAAAATATTGATTCCGTGCACAATTATTGACAATTAACTACCTTTATGTAAGCCAAGAAGGGATACTGGTCTTTGAAAATCTCAGTGAAATTGCAACCGTAAATTCTTGGCAGAATGCTAAGTCAACTATTGGAAGGCAGAGCTTAAAAATGAGCTAGATCTCACATAGTGCACAGCTTTACCTAGGGCTTTGCATCTAGATGACATTCATCAGAAATTTGGCTGATTCACATAGTTTATTTGGCTAGATGTTGAGCTGTCACAAGGCAAATGGAGCTACAGATCTGTTTATCCCTTGTGTAGATGAGAAAAATATAGTGCCAGGCTGGAAACATATGCCAATTGGCTATGTGCAGAATGCGTCCAATAAATTCTACTGACTATGCTCAACTTATTATGGGATAGATGGTAGGTTCTTTCATATAGACAGACTCTTCTGAAGCTAGCATGTTGTCAAACAGAACTCTAAGCTTAATTTTTTATTTCCCTAAAGGGATCTAGACATGCAGCAGATTTGCCCAAATAAGTAAACAGGTCTAAAGAGACAACTACAATTGCAAGTTATATCTAACAGCTAAAAGGAAACAGTTTTATATTGCAGCACGTCCACTCTACATTAACTACTGGATTTTTAAACAATGAATAGCTTTGTTTGGGTGTGGACCCAATATCCCTGACCTTACAGCACAGACCACTCTCCAGATGGGCAGACATAAAGCTAGTGCAAACATTAGTGTGTAGGCGGCAAAAAAGGATTAACACTTTGAGAATAATACCTTAGCTTTGTTTTTTGTTCCCAATTTTTCACAGCCCAAACACTTCATGATCCCCAGATTGCATCTTATAGGGGTTTGTTACTTGTAGTTTAATGGTTTGGTTTACTGGAGAAAATAACTTATTGTGAGCAGTTGAAAGGGCAATTTCTTTTATATTAAAAGCCCTATATGATTGAGCAAATCCATCACTTGTAAAATTCATATAAGACATGTTAATTTTACTTTTAAAAGTCTTACTTTTTTAAGACAGTACCTACCTAGTAACTACATCTTTAGTAGGATTCTATTTTTTTCCACATTGTTTGAGAGATAAATCTGACTGTATACAGAGCAAGTTGCTATATTTTTGTCTGATAAAAGTTAGGACATGCCCTATGGCATGATACACTGTGCTTCATGACAATGATTTGGGTTTCACTAACATTAGGTAAAACCAGGACTACACCAGTTATTGTAGGAAATTTCTAAATCTTGATTAATGACTGTAGCTGCCCTATGGAGGGAGAGGCCTATGCTGTAATCTTGACAACAATGAAGAAAGATTTAGCATTTTTTAAAAGTGAAATAATCAAAATGAAGCTGAAGCTTTCTACCTTCTTTCTCTCAAAGCATTGATTTTTTTTAAATACTATATCATGCAAAATAAAAAAAAAAAACAGATGTCAGAATATTCTCAGTTTAAGGTTAAAACTCTACCCTTAAACTCTATCCACTCTGACTTCTTATCACTGTAACAGGACATACTAAAATACTTGAGCACAAAAGCTAAAGACAGAGTTGTAACCCCGAGTTTCAAGAAGTCTATTGTTTTTAACTGCTCTCCTATAAATTAAAAAAAGAAAAATCAAACTTATTCCCCTCTTGCCTTAAAAATATTTTATGATAAATTACAATGCAAAGGAAACTTTTATATTTCTAAAATTAAGACAGTACTTACTATGGAAATGCTGATGCCTCATTTATTTCTGAAAATTTCCAGTGGTTTTTGCCTGATAGCAACTATACTTATTTGTTTTGACTCCTAGTATATAGGCAGGTGTGTGTGTGTTTCAGTTTGTAGACACACAAATGTGGTCGGTACCCAGGCAAACTGCAATGCTCCAGTTGTTAGAGAATTTCAAAGGAAAGCACAAATTCTCTTTGCTGGCTTTATACTCAAGAGTAGCTGCCCATATTCATAGTTTACACTAACAGCTGTGTAAACGAAAATGACTGATTTAGTCTTTCAAAATGCTTTCTTCCAGATCCTCACCATGCACACACACAGTCTAGGATGTTTAAAAAGAGTGGCAACTAGACATTTTTTTCCTATCCACTAGTTTCATCCTACTGCAAGCATGCAGAAAACAGGGATGGGTCATGTTATCACATTACTTTAGTGGGGCTGGGGTACAAGTTATTTTTCCATCTGACACTGAAGTTTTATCTCCAATATAGTCTTGTTATTTATTTGCAGAGTCAAGGAAGGAGTATGAAGCCAATGTTTACCACGTTGGATTACTCTTGGTCTTCGGTTCTACATGTCAGTTTCAAGTAAACCAGGGCTTATAGGATCTTCTCCTTTTTTTCCTCTCTGCAGCAAAGTCCATTCTTTCACCTGTTGTGAATTCAAAGAAACCAAGCATTGTCAACAGCTGGGGTAGCGTCCATTTAAGACAGAGATCCTCTGAGTTGTGTCAGGTTGTGATGGAAGAATTAAGAGCCGTATCAATCATATGGCTTTAAATCCTTGGATATTAGTGGCTTGGTATCTTCAGTTGTGCTCTGTGAGGGTTGTGAGGCTGCCACTGCCAGGCTTTGTATTGTTTCTTGCTGATGTTGCTTTGCCTTGTTATATAGCAAAACGCCAATTGTTACTAGAACTGTCCCAATGGCTGAGAGGCTTGTAATTTTGTTACCAAACACAATAATACTTAGCCAGATTGACAACGCATGCTTCACAGTACTAGCAACACTGAAACAACAAAACACAAATATTAAGGACTGAAAGGCTTTGACATTCGCCACACACAATATATTCAGTATGCTCCATCACACTTGGATCTTTTGGTGCTTTATCTTGCAGAAAGCCAGATTCCACTTTTCCTGCTCAGGCTAATAAAAAAGCGACTCCTTTAAGTATCAGCAATAACATTTGTGTAATATCCCTAAACTGAGAGCTAATGGGAATAATTAAAGTCACCAAGTAAGAGACATGCTGTTTTTTTAAAAGCATACAATAGAATGTCACTAATTCTCCCTTGGCTAATCCACTCACCTACTCATTCCCACCAGAAAACTGGCAGTATCAGCAAATATTTTAAAATTAGAATCACATACCTAAAATTCCATTCAGCAATTTGTAAGTGTATCCCTATGTGGTTGCTTATTTATGTGAAATGAGGCTAAGAACTGTGCATACCTGTCCCACAAGCATAATGCTAAGGATCAAATCCTGTTTTCCTTACACACAAAAGCAGTAGTTCCTTTGCAACCAGTGGTACTACTCATACAGTACAAGGATTTGGCCCTATGTTTGATTTTTGGATTTGGAAAACATCCTCATTAATTTGGAGTACATATAGAATTTATTTTATTTATTCCACCATATAGCATTTTCAATCAGTTACCAGTATGAGATCGTCTGAGGAAGGAAAGAACCATAATTTTGACACAAAATCTATAGTTTTACCTGAAAGTTACAGGAGAAATCTTTCCCATCAAGGCATATGCTGTAACACTCTGCAAATGGAACAAGACTCCATCTATTAGGAGCAGTACAATGACATCTTGGTTGTAACTGAAACGCCTTCCACTTTTCCCAATCACTGGCACATCCTAAAGCCAAAGAATATAACAGGATTTTAAGAATCTAGCTGTGTCCTGTTTTCTTTTACAAGCAAACATAGGCTAGGCAACTTAATTTTACCCCTAGGCCTAAAGGAGGCACTTCTTTATACTGGAAATAAAGACAGGAATATTTAATCTAATTTTCAGAAGTAGGAGATGGAATGTTTATACCTTTCATGTTTGATCTTCTCTGCAGGGGAGAGCAAGGAGAGCCTAAGCCTTATCTATCTGAACTTTTCATTATTTGTCACTTATCCTGTGTGATATTTCCTCCTTTGAATGTTAACATGTTAACAACAAAAAGCTTCGCTATTAACCCTACACCAACCCTGACACCTAGCCTTACCCAAAGTGATGACAGATTTAATTTTGTAACTGTTGATGTAATTTGATTGTCATGATGACTTGGCCCATTCACAATGAGATGAGTTCCTAACCCACCCTAAACAGAGCACACTGACCCTGAGTTAGTGTCCAAACTCATCCCCTCTCAGTATCTACCCTGAATTCATGTTGAGATCTTAACCAGCTATTATAATTCTACTAATTAAGGGTTTTAGCACCAAAATCTCAGGTCACTCAGTAGAAGAGCTCTCTATTCATGTAAAGAGCCTAAAGTCTGCCAATCTGTTGTAATCACCTAGCACAAAAATTTATGGTAATCAGCATTAGAGGCATACGTTCTCTCACTATTGCTGCTCTCTTCCTTCCTTTATATTTGAGCTGTTTTTATTCAGATTAAAAACAAAGGTTCACCCCCAGCATCACTTTTTGAAAATAATTTGTATTCCCCCCCTCCCCAAACAACAATGAAATGGTGATCACACAAGAAGATTTTAAAGAGAACCAGGAACCATGCATCTTCTGAATCAACACACTAATGTGTCCAAGCACTGCATGGGGAGATTTTTGAAGACCTCTTTGATCTAGCTAGCATGGTTACAATAATTGCTTTTGTGACAGATATTGTAACTGCGTACAGTATCTTTGGTGGAACATATATTAAGTTTATATATCACTGTGGGCCAGGGATTGTATGCATGATCGTGATCTACTTCATGGTGGAGGATTATCAAAGCTCTTCCAGGAACCAAAACCAGTAGGGGGTGATTAAGATGACTCGTGTAGGATTTAAACACATCCAGAGAGGTACCACCCCTTGGGATCCACACATATGCTGGTTAAAACTGCATTTTCCAGAGACCAAGTAACAAACAAAGAAAGGGTTTTGGTAGGGTTACCATATTTTGTGCCTCCAAATGGAGGACACTCCCAGGGGCCCCGGCCCCGCCCACACCCCCGCCCCAACTCCGCCCCCTCCCAAAGTCTCCGCCCCCTCCCCTGCTTCCCGCGAACATTTGAGTCGTGGGAAGCCTGTAGCATGTAAGGGGCGGTGTGGGGGGAGGAGGCACGGCCCAGGCTGGCCCCCGGCGGCTCCAGCCTGGGTCGGCTCGGGCCCTGGGGTGCCGGCCCCGGCCCCCGGCCGACCACCCCCGGCCCGCCCAGCACTGCCGGCCCCCGGCGGCCCGGCGCACCCCCCGGCTCCCGGCCCCGCGGACCCCCCGGCTCCCGGCCCAGCGGACCCCCC
>NC_048316.1:6529290-6564028 GCF_013100865.1 Trachemys scripta elegans | reverse complement strand
CCGGGGCCTCTTTGTCTGGGGCCGGGGCCGGTGCGGGGCCAGGGTTGCGGGGCTGGGGGCATGGTGCCGGGCCGGGTGCCGGGCCGGGCGCGCGGTGCCGGGCCGGGCACCATGCCCCCAGCCCCGCGGCCCCGGCCAAAGAGGCCCCGGCTGAGCCCTCCCGATTTTCCCAGACATGCCCGGCTTTTGGGGATTTCCCCCCGGACGGGGATTTGAGCCCCCAAAAGCCGGACATGTCCGGGAAAATCCGGACGTATGGTAACCCTAGTTTTGGCACAAAAGAACTGCAGTTAAAATGACTCAGGGCCTTCTTTCTGATCCAGCAAACAGGATCTTCTGTCCGAGAGGGTGGGGGGGAAGGCAACCCTTGTTGAAGGGTTGGAAGGACTTTGTCTTGTTAGGGCCCCAAAACTCTGATGTGTGACCTCTAATAAGCTTTCAGCATGTGTATAGGAACTTCCATTGTTTTGTATAGGTTTTCTCAGTAATGCTTTTGCCTTAAGAATAAATGTACTTGATTAGAAGGAGCTGTGAAGTAATTTGTAGCTGCTGGCAATACACTGTTCATAGCTGTTGGGGAGAAAACACAGCACAGGTGCTCGCATGTAGGCAGACTGGCTTGCTGGGGACCTTACAGTGCAAGGTAGGGAGCTGTGCAGCCTTCAAACCCCAGTCAAGGGGTAGAGAAACATAAGTCTCCACCCCAAGAGAGGTGATGGCTAGGGAACCAGACACCTTAAGTAAGTGCCGTCAAGGGACCCTGGAGGGGAATATGGGTGCAGTTACTCTGAAACTATGATTGCATTTATCTCTTCTGTTGTCATACATAAGGTAATGGGACAGGTCTATCTATCATTATTTTTGCTATTCTATCACTATCTTTCCCTCAGCATATCATACTTTCATGTACTATTAATTAAGTCAACTTTTTTCTGCTGCATTTGGTTAATGCAGTTTAACGGCTGGAATACAGAAATGGGAGCTAGGAACCACACAGTTCTACCCAGCCTCTAACACAGAGGTAGGCAACCTATGGCACGCAAGCTGATTTTCAGTAGCACTCACACTGCCCGGGTGGCTCTGCATTTTAATTTAATTTTAAATTAAGCTTCTTAAACATTTTAAAAACCTTATTTACTTTACATACAACAATAGTTTAGTTATATATTGTAGACTTATAGAAAGAGACCTTCTAAAAACGTTAAAATGTATTACTGGCATGCGAAACCTTAAATTAGAGTGAATAAATGAAGACTCAGCACACTACTCTGAAAGACTGACGACCCCTGCTCTAACAGATTGTATCTACTAGGCCTCAGTTTCTTCTTTTATAATTAAGTTTACAAGTACCATGTGAATACAAAGTGCTATTATCCAAGAAGCCTACAAACATTAGGATTTATTTTTTAAGTCTTCAAGTGTTTGTCCCTTTGGGTATTACCTCATCCACCTTGCCCCTTTAGAGCCATTTATTCAGACTAAATTACTTGCTCCCTAAACTCCTGAAACAAACTTTATCTTTCTGGTTTATTTGTCATGTCATGTCAACATGAAACTGCTTCTTAAAATACATTTTCTGGATCTCTTGCTTAAAACACCACAAGTAAACAGGGGTGCATGTCAGCAGGATTGTAAGGAAGAGGAAAAGTAAACTGAAAGTTAGCCATTTACACAAATCTAACAGCAAAATTAATCTTTGTTAACAAATAAAAATTCTTACCATGAAAAATATCCAAGCTGGAATGAGCATAATAACTGCAGCAGCACTTGTGTAAAACTGAAGTTCTGGAGCACTATAAATGGAAATCAAATAATACAAAAATAAATGTTTTTAAAAGCTTTTCCTTAACTGTAACAGAAAGAAAGCTGTATTACATTTAAATAGAAATCTCTGCACTGACACTTTACAGTGGTCAACATTTTTTTAAAAAATATCAGCTAAAAGTCTCGTGGGAGACAAATTCAAAATTTCTTATAGAACTAACAAAGTTTGCTTTCCATGCTGGCTGAGATGGCCTTGAATTTAATAGGCAAGCTGTTTTTAAAAAACAAATTCAGTTTATGGAACTGCTTCTGAACAACACACTGTAGTGTTCACTTAACATTTTATATAATTTGTTTTCAAAGGTATTGTAATTGTGGATAGGCAGAATTTGCTGCAATAATTGATTACTGATTCATGGGTTCTATATTGTTCATACCTTCATGTACTGTTCATGAGTTTTAAAATGCAGAATGGAAATTAAGGGCCTGTTTCTGCAAGTCTAGTGGGAGTTCTATGCAGATGGAGGGCTTCCAGGTTTGGGCCCCCAGGAGTTATTTTTGTGTTTGGAGTAAGTGACTGTCATTTTAGGTATCCTGAGGGAATTTCTGGTTGATCATGATTTAGTTTCCCCAGCAAATGCTTATGGATATTTTGGATACAAAAGTTTTTCCTCCCTCTCCTGACACACAATCATTTAAAGTACAGTATATAGGATATACCTGTCATCAGCAAACTACATAGAGAAGACAGAAAGTCTTGTCCCGGTCCCACATGACTATAAACAAGTGTTTCCCTGATGTTTCCTGGGACCTTTCTGTAAGCTGTATATTTGAAATATTGTAGATACTTACGAAAACCTATATTTGTCTCCACTGAGCAGCTTTTTGGAAAAAACATTTTGCAAACTGGGGAAACAAAATCAAAACATTTATCTGCAGGCGCCATTTATAGTGAACAGATGAAACAATGAACTTAATGGTAATTTCCATAAGACGGAAAATGAGGTTTTCAATAAAATACTTCCTGACAGTCATATACAACTTCAGATTTACACTGGGTTTTCTTCTATTTCATGCATTTAAACAGAATACTTTACAGATCAGAACAAAGATGCATTCAGAAAGAAGGCCTTTAGTAAGCAATTTAACTTCTTTTGCTGTATATATATATATATAGATAGATAGATAGATATAGATATAGATAGATATAGATATAGATAAAATGAATATCCTATAACATACTTCAGAAAGTTTTGATATCCTGTTTTAAATTTAATTAATTTGCTTTAATTTCCCATTTTATAAACAGCACACTATTCACTATTAAGTAATAAACTTTTTAAAAAGAAACAAAAGTAAGATCAGAGAATTACAGAACACACTATAACACAATTACTGTATTGAACAAAATCTTCCCAGAATTATAGTTACCACAATACAATGTTATTTTATTTTAATATTCTCCCAACTGCACTTTTTTCTTTTAACCAGCTAAGTCTCAGATTCATATATTACTGTCTTTGAAATATATACAAAACACCAATCTACTCTACACATCCCTTATAAATATTGACATACTGCAAGTGAAAATGTTAATTTACATTTTTGCATTGCCTTATTAACTTTTAACATTCAGAAGCAGTGTTAGGTTCCTTTGCAGTTAACATTTTAAATATAAATGGTTTAGACTTTAAATTTTCAAGTGCTTCCTAGAGAACTGAACTAAAATACTCTTTATTTTTCTTTTACTGCTCAGCTGTGTTCTAGGAAACAGTGATAAAAATTAATACAAGGCAAGAATATCTAGCCTGTGATGGTGTAGTGCATTGATATGGGCATTTAGAACAAATGAGTGCATAGTTATTCAGTATTCAGACTAATCTACAACACTGCCATTAACCAAAAGCAGAAGCACCAAATCTGATTTGCAGGTACATAATTTTAAAAATAAAAGATGCACGCAGCCCTCTCATGCCTGCACTTGCATCTGCCTTGAGATATAGACAGAAATGATTTGAAAGAGAGACTAGAGTCATCACTGTCTTGCACCTGGTGTATTTATTTATACTTATGCTAAGTGAATACAAATGAACAAGTGTGTAGAATCAGGCCTACAATCATCTTGTCTGCCTATTTTGTTTTAACACAAGGATATCTGGACCCAAATTAGATCTAAAAGGCAAAACTTTTAAAGGAAATGACAGGGGCTGGACATGAATACTAATCCAAATACAACAACAGTGGCAAGAACCAGTGTCCCCTGTAAACAATTCTGGAGCACAGAATTTGACATTTTGTAAACAAAAATTGCCAGCAGTCTATTACACTGATTATTTTTGAATTGCCCACCATTTAATGCAGACACACGACTGAAGAGTTTTGTAGATAATCTCAACTGCCTTAAACATATTTAAGAATCAGAAAGTTCTCTGCATTTTAGTTTATATATTTTACCTTGCAATAGGATATTAAAAGGCTTTCTTTACAGAGAGAAAAGTGTTCTTATATAAGTGTATCAGAAAACTGTCATGGCTTTCTGATTATTGACTATAATTAAACTCAAAGTAATGATTTACCATGCCTGAAGTTTTCCATTTTCATGTGTTATTTGAACTCATTGTTAACCTAGCATATTAAAATATTATCCCAATAACCTAACTTAGAGTACTTCAATTATCTTATCAGCAACATTAAATATATCTGCTCAACCTTAAGTTTAGAGTTGCTAGTGCTCTTCCATAATATATTAGTTGCAACATACTTGTGCATTACTGGTTTTATGCATTTGGCAATTCTTCCATAACATGGTCACATATTTTATTAAAAAACATAAGCGACGTATATTCACCATTTGAGTACACCAGCAATAAGAACCTGCAGTTGATTGGCTCTGTCCCACCCTCCGCCTGATAGTTAAAAGAAAAAGCTACCACAGGCTACAAACCAGGACACTGCTAGTCACAAATGACAAAATGGTTGCATACTGGTAATCCCTGGTAAATAGACTTTGTCAAAAGTCATGAACAGAGATAATTCAATTGTACATGATTTTGTAGAATAGGAGTTGTTCTATTCTTTATCCACTGTGTTCTGACAGGTCTGGCGTTCTCACCTCTAAGAGCAGTATGCTTTCTATTAAGAAATAATTCTCTGAATACCAAGAATCAATATACTGTATGGGAAACACCAGCTGAACTGTACAGTCTGGGACAAGATATGACTTAGTTTATTTGTAAACTAACAATTCCTTCTCTTCTCCACATGCAACCTTCATCAGGCCTCACCAGTCCATGATGTTAGTAGACAAAGCTGCCGAAAAACCCAGAATGTTGAAGCTGATTTCAGTGGCTGTACATAGAGCTAATCCTCCCATGACAGGAATGAGAGACAGATTCACCAGCAATCCTGTAAGTGAAAAAAATAAATTAAAAATTGGCTTTAAACCAGAGCTGTGTGAGTAATGGAATTTTATGTTTGCTAGCAGTTCCAAATTTAAAAAAAAATCATTTTGGGTCAACACAAAAACTAATTTTGGGGAAATTTCAGCAAAAGGAAAAAGTTGAAAAATAATTGTTTTAGGTTGAACAAAATGTTCTTCTACATAAAACTGTTTCTGTTTTGAGTGTTTAATGTTTTTGCATCTTTTAAAATAAAATTGAAGGTAATTTCAAAATGAAAAGCTGTTTAAACTCAAAAAAATCAAAATTTTTCATTTCAAAAATGTCAAAATGAATCATTGTATGCAGTGCTATTGTAGCCGTGTCAGTCCCGGGAAATTAGCGAGACACGGTGGGTGAGATAACTTTTATTGGACCAGCTTCTGGTGGTGAGAGAGACAAGCTTCCAAGCTTACACAGAGCTCTTCTTCGGGTCTGTTTTTTCCAGAATATATCCTGGTTATGATATATTTTGTACCACATATGCCTTGTGAGGTGTCACTGGAAAAGTCATAATCTGTTGAACATTACTGTCCTGTTGAAATGTGTGTGTCATTGTATATGAAGTTATGAGATTTTGCTATATTTGTTACTGAAACGTGCTGAGAGTCTGGGAAATGCCCACAGACCAGTTCCTTAGAAATAACAAAGGAATAGTGAACACAAGTCTTGCATGTCAAGCCTCAGGTACACAAAAGCAAGAAATTGCAATTCATATGAAGAACTGAATGCAGGGCACGTAAGCAATGGGGCTGCCCAGGAGTGGATTTACCATGAAACAAACCGTGTGGTGGCATGGAGCCCCTACCGACAGGGGGGTCCCCAAAATGCAGGACAAATCTCATCTGACAACCTGCACCTGAGTCCCGGCCGGTGGCGTAGCAGGGCTCAGGCAAGCAGGGCTCCTGGAAGTATCCGGCAGCTGGCACGTCTCTGCACGCCACTGGTTGGGGGGAGGTGGCTCCAAGCACTGCCCCCACCCTGGGCAGCGCACAGAGACCTGCTGCCCCCCTCACCCCAAGGAGTGCGCAGAGACGTGCCAGCAGTAAGGCTAAGGTGGCTGCCTGCCTGCTCTGCCTCCCTCCCTCCGTGCCATGCCACTCCTGGAAGCGGCTGGCATGTCCTTGCAGCCCTTGGGGGGGTCTCCGCACGCTGCCCCTGCCCCAGACGCCGACTCCGCAGCTCCCATTGGCCGGGAACCCCTGCCCCCCCCACCTAGGAGCCGCTGCCAGAGGGGGGTGTGTGCCAGTGGCTTTGGGAGCCGCGCCGCCTGAGGTAAGCGCCACCCCCCTGCCGCACTCCAACCCCCTACCCCAGCCAGAGCCTGCAGCCTGCACCCAAACTTCCTCCCAGAGACCGACCCCTCACCCCTCCCGCACCCAACCCCCCTGCCCCAGCCTAGAGCCCTCACCCCCTCCTGCACCCCAAGCCCCTACCCCAATCAAGGTACCTCACTTTATTTTAATTTACTTCCCATTACTTATAATATAGGAGGAGGATGAAGAAAAAAGAATGAAAAAGGGGGGCATAAGAGAATGATCTTTTTCTTGGCTGGGTCGCGGGAGGGGGCAAAAATGAATTTGTGCACAGGGCCCCACTAACTCTAAATCCGCCACTGGGGCTGCCTAACCCCAGGACATAGTAAGGGTTTTTCCAACACCTGGAGGAGAGTATAAAATAAGGAACAGTGACATCAGGCCCCCTCTCCTCCCCAACCTATACTGAAGGCAACAAGATCACTTGGAAGACAAAGAAATATTTGAACTGGGAGAAGTGGTCCTAACTGGAAGAGCTTCCCAGTTAGCACAGACTGTTGTAGGCTTTTGGGTCAGAGAAACCTTCAAATCTGACTTAACTTGATAAACTTTAGGAATTAGACCGCGATTTTATCTTGAATTTCTTTCTGTAACCAATTCTGATCTTCTATGATTATGCCACTTATAATTACTTAAAATCTATCTTTCTGTAGTTAATGAACTTATTTTAATGTTTTATCTAAGCCTGTGTGGTTTTGACTGAAGTTTGGAGAATCTACTCAGGTTACAAAGGCTGGTGCATATTAATATTAATATGCATTTTGGGAAAGACAAACTAATGAGTTTACTCTGATCAAAGGGATCTTAAGCAGTGTAAAATGGTCATTTCTGGGGTACAAGTCTGGACTAGGAATATGCAGGTGTCGCCCTGTATGTAATTCAAGAGTGGTTGTGCACAGCACTCTGGTATATGTCTAGGGGTGACTTGCATGCTAGATGGCTGGCGTGAGTGGGCAGAGTGGCAGCTCACAGAACAAAGCAGGGCATAGTGCACTCCAGACCGGAGAGTTAAGAGGGCACAACGATCCAACAATCCAGATTGTACTGTGGGGCATGCCACAATTACTTCACCCACCCTGTCTTTCTAAAATGAATAATTGTGACAGAGAGGGTTTTTTTCTGAAAACAATTCACCTAACCAGAAAGAAAATCACAAAGTGTTTCAGTGACGCTGAATCTGCATTTTTCAGTGAAAAAAGTTCCAGCCAAAAAAATTCATCCAGCTCTACTTTACATTACTGTACTTCCAAAATGACATGCGTCAGATAATACAAATTTAGAAAAAATTAATGAGCTACATTTTAACTTGTTTAGTAATGACTCCTCTCATTTCAAAACTAGTGGATATTTTAGTTTCAATCAAAGGAGATTTCAGACAAGCTGTTGACCTGCATTTAAAGATATTATAGGTGTACTGAGTTACCAGCACATCTGCCCTGCAGAGGTAAATTAAAATGTATCTTCTCCAGTCTTGGTTTTCTTGTCAATGTCCTCAAATGGCAGAAGAAATTAATATTTGCCCTCCTGCCCTGCGATTGTGCTAATCCTCCTTCCTCTGGCTTCATTCAGTCCTCTCCCCCACAGACTTCATGTCAGGAAGAATGCACATTGCTGATCGGGGCAAGGTCTCTCGAAGACTAGAAGACTAGAATGCAATTGCAATTCAGTGGTGATTATGAAAAAGCATGTAAGAGGCCAGTTTTATTTTTTAGCCTCAGGCTGGACACAGTGAAGACACTCAAGATTTTTAAAATGCTTGTCAGATCAGCAGCTTTCCACATGGGAGAAACATATACATAAAGTTAATTTTAAAAAAATGTACCGTATATTCTTGTTCATAAGCCAAATTTTTTTAGTAAAAAAGGGAAGCACCAGAGAAGGGGGTCGGCTTATGAACGGGGATAGAGAGAGAGAGGTGGGACACAGCCCCTCCCCCCAACAGAGGGAGCAAGGAGAGGCAGCACAGCCAGCAGAGCAGAAGGGAAGAGGCAGGGCCAGAGTCTCTCCGCTTCTGGTCATGCTGCTCTCCCCCCAGCCTCCGAAGCAGCTGCAGCTCCGGGGTTGGCCGGCTGCAGCCATGCCGCTCGGCCCCGCCCGCTGCAGCCATGCCACCTGGCCCAGCCCACTAGAACATGCTATGGCTGCGCCGCCTAGTCTGGCCCGCCGGAGCAGGCTGCGGCCGCGCTACCCAGCCTGCCAGAGCAGCTCCAGCCAGCTTAGAGACATCCTCCCCTGGCCCTCCCAGATAAAGTGGGAAGGGATGGGTTGGGGAGAGTGTGGGGGTCCCAGGCTAGGGGTGGGGTCATGTGGGGGGTGGTCACAGGGGTTACTGCCCTGACTCCCAGCTTCTCCCCCCCAAAAAATTTTTTCCCACCAGTTGCTGTCCCAGCCCGTCAGGGTAAGCAGCTGGCGCGCCGGGACACTTTGTTTACTTAGGTTTACCTCCATGCCTGCGGACGCTTGAGGTAAACAAACCATCTCGGCCGACCAGCAGCATATCCTGATGGCCTGGGAGCCAAAGTTTGCTAACCCCTGAATTATAGGGTCGGCTTATGAACGGGTTATAAAAATTTTCCATTTTTACTTATCCATCTTGGGGGGGGGGGGTCGGCTTATAAACGAACCGGCTTATGATCGAGTATATACGTATCTAAAAAATTGTAACGGTATTTTTTTTTGGTCAAATAAGCAAATTTCCAACCAACACTGTCTTTTGACAAATTACTTTAAAAAAGGTCCTTGCCTGCTCAATTTACAGTTTAGACTCTGTTCAATAAGGACAATTTTTCCAGCTGCATTAATCACTAAACAACTCAGATGGAATCTCTTTGTCAATCGCCAAATAGCCCACATTACATTGCAAAATGATTACATTCCAACAAACTACTTACCAGTGTATTCCCCTAAAATCATCCGGGACATAATGACAGTAAAAATAGGTGCAGAGCTTTTAACTGTTTCAGCAAATGAAACAGCCACATTTTTCAAGCTTACTAGACCTAAAACCACTGTTGCAAACCTGAAAGAGACACATACAAAGTCAAGCAGAGACAGTAAAACAATGCTTAAAAGGCTTATTTTAGCTTTAGATGCTTAAACATAATTTAGTTACTGCGCCACAATATACACATTTGTGGTATAGTAACTAAATTATGTATGCTACATTTAGCTTCCTATTTCATCAGAATGAAAGGTAGCTTCCATTCAGTTTCCTTTTAAATCATAAAACATAACAGTGCTGAAAGACTGTTTAATAGCTGTTCCCAGTTTAGTAAAAACCCATTTAGACTTGAAGTGAAGGTGAGCCCAAACAGATGTTCCAATAGCCTCTCATCAGGCATGATATATAGTCCTGCTCTATCTAAGGCTAGAGCAAATACTTTCTTTTAAAGATGTAAGTTTAAAAACAACATGTAATTTTATAAATATTTTAAGTAACTTCTGATACAAATTGATAGGAAAGGATAATAGGAGGACACAGCAACACCACAATAAGTAGTAATAATCAGAACAACTGGTAGTCCTGAATGAAAACAAAGTATTAGTCTTAAAGAGAAGAGAAACATCACATCACCAAAAGAAACTATTAAGAAAAGAGAGAGGGTGTGGTTTTTTTTGTTTTTGTTTTGTTTGTTTGTTTGTTTTTTGAGATGATGGATTAAAACCAATGGAGTGCAAAGAAAGTTTCAAAGACTTGTTGTCAGAAGAAAAGAGGTGTTTAGAAAGAGCAACTGAAGGATGGATGGATCATTGTGAGATTTCTGAGAAAATGTTTTGTATGAACAATGCCCTCTGCCCTTCTCATGAAGGAAGAAGAGACGTGAAAGTGGGTCTCCTGCAAGGCAGTACACAGTGCTACCACCTATACTGCCCCCCTGGAAATATTTAACCATTTACCTCATCAGTCCAACAAACAGCATTGTCATGATGAAATTGGGAGGGTAAGAGATACGTGTTTTGTGCTGGTACAAACAACATGGAACAAACATTTTTATGCAGCCAATGAAAGTGGTTGAAAGCATCTGAACAGCACCTAAGGAAAAATGAGAAACCAAGAGAGGTCAGAAGATGAATACGGCATTGAGTACCAAGCTATCCTAGATACCAAATTAGATCAATTTAGTTTCAGAGATCTTTGGTAGGTGTCAACAAATATAGATGCTTATCTCTAAGCTTCATAAAATTCTAGTAAAAACCCTTTCCCTCTGAAACGACCAGCAGGATAAGAGACAAAGATTAGTTCATAGTTACCATGCCCCTCTATTCCTTAAAAACCAGGTATGTTAGCAACAACTATTGTTCATGGTCATATGAAGACCAAACCTTTGCAATTCAGCGAGACCTTAGATCCGTGTAGGTCTCTGGAGATAAGAATACAAACAATTTATTTAAAATTAGACTTTAAGTTAAAAAAAAACAACAACCCTAAAAACACAATTTTACCACTCAATAGACTACAAAGTTTCATTGTATACAAAAATTATATATCACTCCTCTTTAAAGCGTTTTACAAACATTACCTTACAAATCTTCACAGAATCCCTATGAAATAGTTTTATCCCACCTTCCAGAGGGGGAAACTGAGGCACAGAGATTTAGCAGAGTCACTAAAAGCCAGAGGGAGTCCATGTCAAGGCCAAAATTACAGCTTAGGCATTCCTAGATCCCAGTCCTGTGCTTAAAACACTTGACCATGCTGCTCTCACTCTGAACAAACCACTCATCAGTTTAAGTCTATCACACAGAATCTGACACTCAAATATTTTATTGGAACTGAAGCTTATAATGAAAATCATAATTACCTAGCATGCTGGGCTCTCCTTCCAGCAGTGAAAGAATGTATTTGTTAAGAAAAAGGGTACAAAAGCTGAAGAAAAACCACAACGTGAGGTAGATCAGAGCATGAGAATTCCAGATGCCCAAGTCCGACTCAATGACTGTAGTCTCGGTGATGGTTATTTTCAGTACATTTTCTTCTGGTACACTGTCACTCCTGGCAATTACAAATTTCTCACTCCTGTTAGCAAAGAGGGGGTCCAACTGAAATAATGATTTCCCCTTTGACTTTTCCTCAAGGACAGGAGGATCAAAGTCCACCAGAGTCTGAGTGTTTGTTACAGACGACATGTTGATGTCAGGAGACTACTGTTTGGTCTTAACATAAAGCAACATTGACTTAGTACTGAACCGCACAGTGAAGAGACAAAAATAATGTCATGTAATTAATCTTTCAGCTCCAATGGTCCACAGAAATTTATTTGGTCCTCCAGACAGCATCTTCTTTAGAAATAAACTTCACATACTTCCTTCCAGTGGTCAACTGCATTTTCTGAAGATTTAAAAAGAAGGAAAGAGTTCAAAGTTATCTGAGTACACTTTCATTTTCTGAATATTTCACATCACAGAAATGCCAATTTCATCTGCAGCTTATGAAGAGGATAAAGATTTGTATTTATTGCATTTTTTAAAAATTGATTTCTCCCTGCTAGCATGATCAGGATATCAAGTCCTAGAAGAAAATCTTGCCTAAACATAGCTTTTGAAGTGCTCAAGATAGCACAGACAAAATGAAACCTCAAAGGTATGTTTTGTTTTAAAGGTTTCCTCTCCATCAAAATATATTAAGTGAATACCTCCATTTTCAATTAGAGAATCTATTCTTATTCAATGTGCTGTTCTCTATTCTGCTTATTCATAAATTCCAAGGTCAGAAAGGACCATCGTGATCATCTCTCTCACCTCCTGTATAACACTGGCCATAGAACATCCCCAAAATAATTCGTAGAGCAGAGCTTTTAGAAAAGCATCCAATCTTGACAACCAATTGGTGGAAAAATCTCCATGTAAGAGTCAATCACTACTTTACAACTCAGTTATCGACAACAGGGCATGTGTCTTCATTTCTATTCTCTGATGAGTTACACAAAGTCTGGTGAACCACAGAAGAATTCAGGGTACGTCTATACTTACCTCCGGGTTCAGCGGTAAGCAATCGATCTTCTGGGATCGATTTATCACGTCTTGTCTAGACGCAATAAATCGATCCCGGAAGTGCTCGCCGTCGACACCAGTACTCCTGCTCCGCGAGAGGAGTACGCGGAGTCGACGGGGGAGCCTGCCTGCCACGTGTGGACCCGCGGTAAGTACCTTGTAGTTCGAACTAAGATACTTCGACTTCAGCTACGTTATTCACATAGCTGAAGTTGCGAATCTTAGTTCGAACTGGGGGGTTAGCATGGACCAGCACTTAGTGAGTAAAAGAACAAGGAACAACACTCTATGCTGTCTGTTCTTCCAAATAAACTATGTGACATATTCACAGTAATGCAAGTAATCTGTTTTCACAAATAGGGTCCAAAGTTTGCAGCAAGGGCTAAATTGTTCTATAGTAACTTTTTACCATCAGCATAAAAAGCCACGAACAGATTTACTTTTTTAGTTTGTAGTCTATATTCTGTGAGTGGGGGAGAGTGAAGACAAGAGAACAGCTCAGGTAGAAAGGAAATGAATTATAGGTGGGGCCTTTCATGGAGAAGCTACTGGTTCCAAACAAGTAGTTCCTACATGAATGAGCAAGTTGGAAAGGTATATTTAGAGCAATGACACAGACTGAGGCTCGAGAGCCACAAGTAGCTCTTTACTGTGTCTCCTGCAGCTCTTTGCAGCGCATGATGTTAAAACATTGTGTGATTTAATTATTAATCAAACTAAGTTATAAACAAACAGGATGCATTTACTAGGTTATTAACCAATTGTAGTTGATAAAATAATAGCAAAATGACTGACCAAGTACTATGAGAATAATACATACATATACACACACACACATATATATATATGCGTACGCACGCACACGCAGACACACACACACATATAAAATGGTAAATGAAACAATGAATTCACATTACTGTGGCTCTTTTGAGTAATGTTGATCGCTAAGTTGGCTCCTGAACCACTGGGTCTGAGTATCACTGATTTAGAGTATCAGTGGCTCTGAGGACACTCAACTGATTGAAGAGTTTAAAAAATGCCACTATTTGGTGGCAGGTTACCATGGGCATCTGGGAAACAATGTCTGCAATGAGGTCGTTATACAACAGTGCATCTGAACAATGGCAGCACAGCAAACATACACAGCAAGTACAAAACCCACAGGAGTTAGTAAGAGCTAATGGACCTGCACTGGTTTTTAATAGGAAAATGTTTATTCAGTAAATTGGCCAGGATAGACATTTGCTTTCTTCTCTTTTTTTTTAAGCCAGACTTGACATGGGCATTACAAAACCTTTGATAAATGAGACTGAAAAGTTAATAAGTTTTACTGTATCATAGCTTTTGTAGTCCCACTGAACTTCAACTATTCTGTATTGAAAGTTTCTACTTCACAGATATTACTTTTATTCTGTAGCAAAATGGACCTCCTCCTATCCACCACTGCGCCCTTTTCCTCCTACCAGCAGCAGAACACCCATTGTTATGAAAGAGTGCTAGGGTACTGGCCCTTCCTATACTGATTCCTGTACCTCATATATTCATGTTGATCTAAAAATGCTTTTAAGGTGGTTAATTTCACTTATGAGCTAAATACATTCAGTATTATTTTTTTAAACAGACAAATTGCTTAAGAGTGCTGCAGCACAAATTTTGGGCAAACTCCTTTCCTCTCTAAGTCTGACACTTTGAAGCACTGAGTTTTACATAATTGTAAATTCTATAGTAATACTGAAAGCCTCCTTCCCCTTTGATTCAACTAGTTCAGCCTGGATAAGCCCACATGCACCCTCCAACATTCAGGCAGAACAAGGCCATGAAATTGTAGGATCTCATGATCTGAGGATGACTAATTTCTGCAGCTGTTAGCGACCCGGAACTGCAAACATTTAACATTTCCCTGGGAAAAACTGAACATTTTCTTTTGTTGTACAGTGATACATTTAGGCTTGGTACTGATCTCTCTCTCTCAGGTACTTATAAGTTACCCCATTACCGCAGTATCTGAGAACCTAACAATTGGATGACTTGGCCTGACCAAAGGAAATGAATGGCAGAAATCTCACCAAAAAATATGTCTAATTCTAAAGCTCACTAGCAGGAACACAGTTCATATCAGCTCTAGTCATTATCTGCTGATTATAAATTTATTAAGAATAGCATCAGAGGGATAGCCGTGTTAGTCTGTATCCACAAAAACGAGGAGTCCGGTGGCACCTTAAAGACTAACAGATTTATTTGGGCATAAGCTTTTGTGGGTAAAAAACCCAACTTTTTCAGATACATGGAAAGATCCCATGGAAAGCTTATGCCCAAATAAATCTGTTAGTCTTTAAGGTGCCACCGGACTCCTCATTGTTATTAAGAATAGCATCAATTTTCCAAAGGTTTCAGGGAGACAGCTAAAATATTTGGGAAAAATAAGGGATTCATAAAAATCAGGGAAAGTGGTTTGACTGACCAGCAAGCTTTGGAATATCTGCAATTCTAGTAACTCCTGCCTCAAGTTCAATAAGGAGCTAGCCAGTCAACAAGCTTCCCAAAACACCCGTCAGCATAGTGAAAGACACATCCCTGTTCCACAGCGATCCACAATTGGGGGAACCTACAACAGTGTCTCTGAGGAGAGACACATGAAATACTAGAGGTGGGGATGGGAGGTAAGCTGCTTCAACTGCTAACTGGTTCTCAGTAAATCTGTGTTTTATTGTACCTGTGCATAAGCTTTGAGAACCTTTTCAACCACTGTATCCTTTCTCATGGAACTCCCTTGATTAAATTTACAGTGTACACTGCTGAATCAGTAAAGAATAGGCGCTCAGTGAACCATAATGTAGTGAAAATTTAGTTCTAGTACTAGTCGCATTGACTTCAAAAGCATTACCTTCCTTGAGCATAGTTACAAATGTGGAAGTGTTCACAGATGGGACCCTAAATATATTTACAACCTGACAACCAGTGAAACATGTACGGGAAACCACATTAATGCAATGGTGAACAAACTAAAATAGGCTACAGCAGCTTCTAGCCAAGAGAGATATTAAATGTCATAAAATATTTATCTTTATCATTCATAGCCATTTAATGTACAGCAGAGTTGGACTGAGTCTCCTGTTTTAAGAACAGTACTCTGTTTATTGAGCTGTTAATGAAGATAGGGAATCCAAGATTGAGTTCTTTGCCACATATAAAGTAACTGTGTCCTCCCTTCAAGAACTTGGTTTTAAAGGCGGGGGGGGGGGGGGTGGCAAAGAACAAAAACCATGGAGATTACACAGCAAAACATCTTCCTAGGGCAATATGCTGGTCTCTGATCAGGGAAGATTTCACTCGTTGAATTCCTATTACTGCAAAATAGACTTATTTTCATACAAATGGGATTTTTTTTAAATATAAGTCAATGGAATAAAAGGGAATGATGTAGAGTGGGGGAAAGCAATGTGTCAGTTACTCACTATAAAGCAATTATACTATAGTAATATTCAGCTATTTCTGCACAAGCATTTAATTTGCAAGGGATTAAAAAGACACCAAAAAATTCCTCACTCTCTGGGCTGGAGGTGGGCTTCAACTGTCTTCAGAGCAATCCATTATCTAGAGATGTAGAACAATACTGACAGACTTCAGGGAGGACTCTCCATATCTGGAGAACTTGATGGGATAGTACAATGTTGTTCTGATTCTTGTTCCTTCCAGCATAAGAATTAAGACTTCACAATTCCCACACTCAAGAAACAAAACTACCAACTGTAAAAATTGTCTACAGTGCAAAGTAACTCCACACAATAATGAAGGACAGGAAGTGAAGAATATATCCACTTGAAACTGCAGTGGGAACTTTGGTTGGTGGAATGTAATTACACAAGTTGGAATTTAGCCAAGTCACTTGGGCTCTTTAGTAACAAATGGTCAAATAATATCAAGATGACAGCAGTTTTAGCAACACTGTGTCCCCTACTTCCATTCTAGGATTTCTGTTCAGTAATGAAACAAAGGAAAGACTGCTACCTACTGAATCAGCATTACTATTCCTTATAGCCCCTGGTACACCCTGGGAGTATTGCATCAAACCAATGACTTGCCACACCCTTCTGAGATATGAAAGGATCACAACATATGGTGGCTTGGCTTTGTCCCTTGGGCACAGATGTAGAGAATCCAAAACAGTGGTCAATATTTTGTGTTTCCCTTGTGCCCTGTAGAATCCTGCTGAAATATTCATAATTTGCAGAGAGAATAGCTACAGTTTTTTTAATTTTTTTATTTGGATAGAAACATTGTTCCAGGTTTCCTACTTTTTAGCTCAAAATATAATAATGAGGTTCCCAACCCCCGCAGCATTTTTATATCATATTTGGTATCATTTTGTTAAACAGCATGACATTCAGTAAAAGTTAACACTCTAGCAATTAAAGGATTTTAAGAGAAAACAAACACACACACCCAAATTACTGACCTGCTACCTTAAATTAACTGGAAAGTCTTACATTGGCTGAAATAGTTCCCCATCTGGGATTAATTTGGTCATCCTCCCCTGATACCAACGGTCATGATGTTTACAGATAGATGAAAACGTGGCAGTGGTTGGGAGACTATGTTGGATTACAAACAGAAATTGAATCTTCTGGCATGTAAGAACAAGCAGCAGACAGTGTATTTTATAGAGCTTCCCTAGTCCACCCCCAACACTAAAAGTGCATCAAAAATAAAGCATGCTACATTAAAAATGAGAAAATAAATATACAATAAAACCTCTGAGTGACTCAAATCAATACTGGAGTGTAAAATAAGGAACTAGATAAGAATCCAGAGACTGCTACCTCTTATTTAGGCATGAAAACATCACATTTGAGAAGCTATTTGAAGAATATCCTGCACTCATAGACTCATAGGATACATTTATACTGCAAAAAAAAAAAAAAAAAAACACCCACAGCAGTGAATCTCAGAGCCCTGATCCACTGATTCGGGACTCATGGAGGTCACACTATGGGGCTAAAAATAGCAGTGTAGATGTTCCCACTGGTGCTGGAGCCTGGGCTCCGAGACCCTCCCTGGATTCCAGAGCCTGGACACACGCCCAAGTCCAAATGTCTACACTCCTAATTTTAGCCCCGTAGCATAAGCCCAAGTCTGCTGACCTGGGCTCTGAAACTTGCTGTCACAGTGTTGATCTTTTGTTTGCAGTGTAGATGTACCCATAGATTCCAAGGCCAGCGAGGACCATTGTATAACACAGGCCAAAGAGTTGCCCCAAAATAATTATTTTTGAACTACAGCATATCTTTTTTTAAAAAATCCCATTCCCCCTTCCTCTCCATTTCTAGGAGTTCACAGTCTGACCATAAATACTCTAAACTGAAACTGACAGCTCACAGAAGCAGCAACATTTTCTTAAAGAATTTAATAAGAAAAGTGTGTTAGTTATAAAGGGAAGAAAACAGATTAGGGATTGGGATTTTTTAATTTCTAAGAGTAGAATATTTTATCAAAAATATATATGTTTCCTAATAGTACCTAATAGGCTAATCATGCTGGAAAAAAAGCTGTAACTATGAATTTCCTAGATTAGGGATTTATATCAGATTCCTTATTTTCTCATAGTTTGTTTGAATAGCAAATGGCTGAAACCATTTTCAGTCAGCAAATAAGTGGCCTTTGTCATAAATATAATCTTACTGATGGCAGCACCAGTTTGCACAACTATAGGAACAACATCAAGGTGACAATCTGTAGGATACTGTGTAATGGATAAGCCTGTCTTATCTAGAAATTTTCTTCAAGACAACCAGTCATGATAACAGTTCTGCAGAGTATAAAGTGATTGTTCTTCTCCAAGTACTCAGAAAGAAAATATACTTCTGAAGAAAGATATTTTTCTTTCTAGAAAATACAAAAGAAAGGACCAGTGTCCTTTTAAATCAACTAAATTAACATTGCAGATCAGTAAGATTATTGATAATTACATTCTGCTATCTAGCTATAGTTCTTTGGTGATAACACAAATTTGTTCATACTAAAGCATAACATTCCAAACTAATGTAATTGAGTATGGTGGACAAGTTAATACCTCGGTCTCAATTAAGGCTTGTATAGCAAGACAAATCAATTCCAACTAGAACTGGGAGAATAACTGATTTTTCAGTTTGGTGGCAGTTTGAAATTTAAAAAAAACTGGTTTGGGTCTGTTCTAGAGTAGGGATTCAAACTTGGATCTCCAACACAGGGCCAAAGATTATAAGGTGGGAAGAGGGTGGCACTACCTTTTCCTTCTCCTCCTTTTTTGTGAATGGCCAAAACTATGTGTGTCAATTTTGCAAATATTTTTAGGTCAACCAATACTATTCCTCCAGCTCTACTTATAACAAATTTAAAAATAGGCAAAAGTTTTTACCTCTAGCAATGCATCAGAGATGCCAAGGAAACAAGAGGCAGCTGGTGAAAATCCAGTTGGAGACACTGAGCAGAAATGACAACTCTGACCTGAATTTTCCTTGCACAATCCTTTTGAGTACTTCTGTGACAAAGCTACAGATGATTGGATGGCTTCCACCCAACTCTGCCTAAGAACACCCAATAATCTTGTTTACAAAGTGAAGAAGTCAAGAGCTTTTCAGAGCCAGGTTCTGATAAACAACAAAAGACCAGGAAAGATAAAAGCAACTGCAGATTCAAAACCAACTTGCATATCAAACCTTGTTCTGTATAAGACTGCCTCACTATCTAACACAGGATCAAAATACTCACAACAGTAATTACTTAAAATAACCTTTTGGGAGCAAATGTAATTATAACCGATATAATTTAGAAGTGTGTGTTATATATAATATGCAAAAGTTGCAGAAGACTAAAATCCCGATACATAAGGATTTATTTTATAGATAAAATATGCATGTGCACAAACAATTAATGTTTTAAATTGACCAAAAGAAATACATTAAATAAATTAAAGATAGCACATCAAGAAAAACAATACAAAGAACATAAAATAATCACATTATAAAAGTAAACATGTATGCTAACAAGAAATACAATATACAATAATAGAGTAGAAATAAAAAACTATCATTCCCAATACAGTGGGTCTTATCTTATCTCTTAAAAAATTAAGCTGTAATATGCATTTGAGTACACAGTACACTACATAACCTTATAACAACCTATCATGGCAGCCCCAGTAAGCATACTGAGTATTTCTATACTTGAAGAGTTTTCATTGGAGAGTGCTGAGAACTTCTTGTGTCTGTGTGTGTGGTCTAATAGTTTCTTCTGGAAACTTCCATTTCTCAGCTCATGTCATTTTCAGGTATTTCACTGAATCTTTAGTGCAAAATTCTGCTCTTGTACCCAACTGACTGGCCTCAAATCAGATACCATGCACACCTGACCTAGGTGTGTCTCCCATTAAGTAAGTAGACTCTAAAGATCAAGGTCTGCCCTGTGCATCTGAGAGGAGAATTTCCTCCTTAGACCACTTATTTTTCAGAGACTGGAAATTCAACAAATCTGAAGAGACTTGTTATGATAACTGGGACAACAAATTTACCCTAATTGTGAGTTCAAGTGTAAAAAGTATATGAATGTTCATAAGATGTTACAATAATCAATAATAACAAATGATAACGAAAGTAGGTCAAGTAATTTTTAATAGTGAATGTTATAAACAAGTGCAAGAGAACCAGACTGAGAGACTAAATTAATCCAAACAAAAAGCCACGTTGATATGATTCCAGGACTATGTTGGAATCATGTTTGGTAAAAACAAATTGTACTGGAAATTAAGGAACCAAAACTGATGTGTTGTATATTAGGCCTACCTGGACAAAATAATGAGAGGATGAGCTATTCCACTCATCACTCCCTTTTTGGGTCCTTCAACTAAAGAGACTTTGGAGGGGAAAGAACAGATGGAGGCTACTGAAGCAAGCTTCACTATCATGGCTGCCAGCCACACCACCTGCTGGGACCCGTGGCCTTTGCCATCCTAATTTTGAGAGGTGTCCTAACCAGACCAGGCCAAAGAGAGGGACATTGATAACACTGCCACCTCTACCGGCTCCAGCTGAATCCCAACCACCACCCTGGATGAAATGGGATCAGACTTCAACAGCTCCAGCCCATCTTAACTAACTTTTTCTCTTTTACCCAAAAGAACAGTTATCACCATCTTTGATACCATCTAAGAGACTGTCAGACAAGGGTGGTTTTCCTTCTTAAACTCTCTCCAGCTAAAGGAAAAGGGAACAAGAAATGTTGCTAAAATTAAAGCTGTATCCAGGGCCGGCTTTAGGAAGTGCGGGGCCCGATTCGAATACCTGGCGGTGGTCCAGGTCTTCAGCGGCACTTCGGCAGCGGGTCCTTCACTCGCCCCGGGTCTTCTGCAGCACTGAAGGACCCGCCGCCGAAATGCCGACGAAGACCCGGACTGCCGCCGGATGAGTAAAAATTAAAAAGTTAGGCGCTCTTCTTTAGGGCACGGGGCCCTCTTTGGCGCGGGGTCCGATTCGGGGGAATCGGGCTAAAGCCGGCCCTGTCTGTATCTTTCGTAAAAGGTTAAAAAGGATTTGTCATGGTACTAAGCAGAAAGGGCGGTGGAACAATTTGTATAGTGGGGGGGGCTGGTGAGAGCCATTGAACCAAACTGTAAACCCTGTATATAATGGAAACCACTTCAAGCCAGGGGTTGCGTTAGCACCACCAGCACCCTTAGTTCCAGCACCTATGCTAAGCAGGCTGAGGTCTCTGTACACCAAACCCTGAACACGGTTCAAAACTGTTTAATGTTGCACAGTGAAAGCGTTTATAACACCGTTAACACTTTTGACCTTTGAGATTAATACAAAGCATCTCAAGAGGAACACGACCTAGGAAAGAGAACAAAGAAAATCTGTGCTCTGTGCTATGTTCTCTCTACATACAACACCTATATGTCCTATATGAAAGAAGATATTCTCCTTGGGCAATTTCTGCAAAGTACCCGGTAAACAAACTCTTTTTCATCTCAAAACACCAGAAAAAGATGGTTGTCAACTATTTAATAAGTGAATAAGGCTAATCTACAGGAAAAGACAAATCCCAGCCCCCTTTCCCTGCCAAGCATAATACCCTGCAGACAAAAGCTCTGTGTGCACACCTCTCATTTTAATCTAGTATGCAATATGGGACACTGCCTACAGAGTGATAAACATGCATAAAATAAAATTCTAAACATTTAAAAACATGCATTTCATTACACAGAGATCACAACACTCAAGACACTTATGAGCAAGTATTTAAGATGTGGCTGCAAAGCAAAGACCACACAACACTCGCTTTTGAGAAATGTCAGCATTTGAGCACCAAGAGCAAGATTGAAGTTGTTTGATACTTCATTGTGCCCAATAGGTGAAGCACCTAAAACGGAAGTAACTCAGTGAGAGAATATTCAGCCCTAAGCACCACTCCTCCCCGACCTAATGTCACCAAACAGGGTTTTATTTTAAAACAGCACTTGGAACGAATGCGTAGATAGGTGCCACAAAAGTTTCTCTGCACCCACAACAGCTTTGCCAGTGCATCTCAATCCCAATGATACCATTCCATGCCACCATTCCACTGACATTCTAGGCTTGTCTATACTTGAAATGCAACAGCGGCACAGCCCCACCACTATAGCACTTCAGTGTAGACACTGCCCATTGCCAACAAGAGGGATTCTCCCATCGGCATAGGTAATCCACCTCCCTCCCTGAGGAGTGGTACCTAGGTCGACAGAAAAATTCTTCCAATGACCTAGCGCCGTCTACAGCAGGGGTTAGGTTGGCTTAACTATGCCACTCAGGGATGTGGATTTTTCAACACCTCTGAGTGACATAGCTGGGTCAACCTAACTTTTTAGTGTAGACCAGGCCTAAGATCTACTAGTGCACCACCATCTTGGAGCATCTTTACTATTCCAGTTCAGCGAACTCCACAGAGCACAGCAAAATCAATCCTGACCTATAATCCAGTGCAAGGCCTCTCTAGAGCATAATTGTAACTCATACAGCAGCTTTGCAATGCAGACATCACTCTCCTGAGGACTAGACTGAGCCGATCAAACAAATGAATACATGTGTTTTTTAAAAAAGTAATATTTTCAATCATGACCTCCTCCAGGCTTTGAACCTTAATCTCCAGAGATGAGAAACTGGTGTATTAATCCAATGATTAGATGGCCTCCAAAATGGAAACATTAAGGATTCTAAGGCATAAAAATAAGAGCTGTAGTTCAGAACTGACACTCACCACACACATTTCATGCCACATTCCTGACAGCTGCACTTTCTGGACTGCAACAAGGTGCTCCACACAGGCAGAGCCCAGCACTCACATTGAGCCTTGGGTTTAAATCCTTATCTTAGAATAATACCACCTCCTAGTAGCTGAATTCCTGATAGCCTCATGCAAGGAACTTTGCAGGAGGGAGAAGGGGAAGCCTACAAACGTGCATTTATTTCAAAACCTTTTTTTGTTGCTAGGTCACCACTGGTTTTGCTATGAAACAATCCTTGGTTGTTTCAAATTCTGCAAACTGTCAGCCATAAAAGTGTTTTTAGTTATTTTACTTCCGAGGTCAGGAGAGTAAACTCACTCAAAACTCCCGTCTCAGGGAGAGGCAAAACTCACAGTCAAAGAAGATCAAATCAATGCCTATATAACGCCTCGATCCACAGATCCCAAATCATTCTACAAAGCAATGCAGGTGGTGATATCCCCATTTTACTGAGAGGGACACAGAGACACAGACTTCCCTGAAGTCAGTTTGCAGCAGTCAGGATTAGACCCCCCACAAGCTCCCAACTCCCAGCCCACTGAAGCCCCAGATTATACCTGCCATTGTGATACTGCACCGACCCCCTACCCCAATAGAGACCTCCTCCCCCACCAGACCCCCCCAAATAAGCCACCTGCCCCTCCCATAGAAGAGATCCCCCCAAAATAACAGCCCGCTCCACCCCAGCAGAGACCCCCCAAGAACCGCCTGTCCCTGCAAGGGGCCGCCCCGTCCCACCTGCCTCTCGCCGGATCTCAGCCCGGACCATCCCCGCCACCTGCCGCAGTCCCGGCCCGAGCCATCCCGCCGCTCGGGCTGCTGAGGGGAGGAGGCGGCGCGGCGCGGCGCAGCTTCCCCCGCCCGGGCCGACCAAAGCTCTGTCCCCGCCCGCTGCAGGCAGGGCCAACCGGCCTCCGCCGCGGAGTTGGGCGCGGGGCGGGCGCTGGGGGCTGGCCAGTAACGCTCCCCCGGCAGCCTCCTCCGCTCCGCCCCGGCCGGGGGCCTGAGCCCCGCACACCCCAGGAGGGGTAACTCCCCCGTCCCCCCAGGGCCTGAACCCTGCACACTCCCAGGAGGGGGAACCCGCCAATCTTCTGTGGGGACTGAGCCCCCCCATTGCCCCACAGGAAGGTTAACCCCTCAATCCTGGGGGGGCGGGAAGCTGAGCCCTGCACACCCGCCCAGCAAGAGTACCCCTCCAAATCCTTGGAGGGCCTGAGGGCCTTTTGCCCCCCTCCAGCACCTAGGGAGTGGCCCTGCCACAGGGTGTAGTTACACCCTCTCTTCAGACATGGTCCCTTTCACAGCCTCCCCAAAGAGAAACAAGAAGCAATGTTCTGGGAGGGAGCAGAATGCTTTCCAAGAGACAGCCCAACCCCCGACCCCCCACCCCCATTCCAGGGATGGGGAACCCTGGGTGGGGTGGCAGGGTGAGGGGGGACAGCCCCTAATGTGGGAAGCAAACAAAGGCTGGGAACCCATCCTGTTTAGGAGTGCTACCTGGGCAGTGCTGAGGTTGCCATCTTTGAGACATGTTGCCACCTTATAATGTGGTGCTGTCCACAAAGACACTGAGGCTGCTTGGACTCTGGAGGTTCAGGATGGGGCCATGAAAACCAGGCTTGTCTCTTGCATTGGCAGCAACCTGTGAAATGAGGACAAGACCTCACAAAACCTACCCACATGACTAGCCCCCCTTCGTGGCAGGGTCAGCAGTGCAGCCAAGCAGTAATGAGCTTTGGGGCCAAAATCCCTTCACATTGCTGGAGAGATTTCAGAAACTATTCCTATATTTCTGGAGTAAACAGCACTTAATAAACACACACACAAACGTAATGGACTAAATGAAGGAAGTCCTGGAGTTACTTGTCTCAGTCCAAAACCCTGCTGACTGTAGACTAAATCTACCCGGTTACACTGCAGAAAATCCAGAATAACTCTACTGAAGTCAATGAATCTGGTCCAGTCTCCTAATTATGATAGACACAGGCTTGTATACATGTAATACCGCCCTCTACTGTTACATATGTGTTTCAAACCTCCTCATGTTTAAACATACAAAGTTTAAACTCCCCCCAGCACTGCCGGAAAAGAGGCTCAACTTTCATAAATCCACTTAGTCCAAAAGTAAAAGAGAAAACTATGCATCAAAAGTAAGGTCTGAAAACTCTACAGTTCAACCTTTATTATCCAAACTTTCAAAATCAGCAATTCCTAATTATTTGCTACGGGATCATATTATCCAACATCTATTAATCACATTGAAATTTTTCTAAAACCTGGTTTATCTGAAATTATTCATTGTCCTCCTTTACCTTTCAATAACTGAGCTTCATGTGATACTCCACAATATAAACCCACTAGGCAGGGACCATGCATGACATTCTGGCCCCACTGAAGGAGTCAAGGGCAAAACACTCCCATTTACTTCAACGAGGCCAGGATTTCACCCCATATTCTCTATAGGTCGGAGGCTACTCTGGATCCTTAATAATAATAAATGTGCACTGACTTGGTTTTTACTGGTAGTCCTGTAACAATGTCAAGATCAGTGGCTCTCAAACTTTTTTACTGGTGACCCCTTTCACATAGCAAGTCTCTGAATGCAACCCCCCCTTATAAATTAAAAACACTTTTAAAATACATTTAACACCATTATAAATGCTGGAGACAAAGCAGGGTTTGGGGTGGAGGTTGACAGCTCGTGACCCCCCATGTAATAACCTCACAACCCCCTGAGGGGTCCCAACCCCCAAGTTTGAGAACCCCTGGTCAAGAGCATCTTCTATCACAACTGCAGTCAGGAAAGAATGTTATACTTTACATATCTGAGTGGGCAAATAATCTACTCACGTCTTCTCAGTGCTGATCAACATCTACAGAAGTGAAAACTAGAGGATATTTTTATTTCAATTTATGTCTTGCACATTTAAAATGTCAAAATAGACAATTTAGTAGTGTGGTTCAGAAAATAATTGGGTATGGCACAGCAACTGAAAAACACAATTATGCACCCTTTAATCTAAGTATATGTACATTGGTGATTCCAGGAGAAACAGACAAATGCTCAACATATAATTTTATGACAAACATTCAACAAAATGGGAAAAACAAATAGGAATTTCGGCTGCTACCCTGAAACCTAAAATTGCTAGTTCATTCTGAGAGTTAAAATTGGGGAGGCTACTAGAATCTGCCTATTTTGTGACTGTGGAGAGGGGATAGTTGGGGTAGTGTCTATTACTGGGTAGTCAATATGTTCAAAGGAAGAAGTTTTAGATTAGACATAAACAGCAATTACATATAGACAAAACTGAAACATCTAGTCAGATGTGGATACCTGGGTGCAAAACTTACTCAATTTGTTCTTCAAATATTTACAGTTCACAGGTCAGATTTTGGTCTAAACTATTTGACAAGACAGGTTTATTAATGAGAATAACAAAATTAAGGTCAAGGTGAACTGATTTAAATGATCTAGATAAGTTCATGGAGGATAGGTCCATCAATGGCTATTAGTCACAATGGGCAGGGTTGGTGTCCCTACCTTCTGTTGGATCGCTTGATGATTACCTGTTCTGTTCATGCCCTCTGGGGCCCCTGGCATTGGCACTGTTGGAAAACAGGATACTGGGCTACTTTGGTCTGACCCAGTATGGCCATTCTTATGTTATCAGTTTTAACCTCGTTTTGCATTTGTACTTTTAGTTATTTTCCTAAAGGAAGTTTCAGAGTAGCAGCCGTGTTAGTCTGTATCCGCAAAAAGAACAGGAGTACTTGTGGCACCTTAGAGACTAACAAATTTATTAGATGCATCCGAAGAAGTGGGCTGTAGTCCACGAAAGCTTATGCTCTAATAAATTTATTAGTCTCTAAGGTGCCACAAGTACTCCTGTTCTTCTTCCTAAAGGAAGGTTGATTCTCATTGACTGGTTACCATTAAAACATCTGTGACTAAATATAGCCTTTACACTACATTTGCTGTATCTTTGTGCTAACCAGGAGGATAAACTATATATACACACATTTATTTAAGCAATTACAGCATATAGATCATAAGCAGCATTTAAAGACTCCAGGTAATAAATATAAGACTTCTGATAAAAATAGCAAAAATTGGCAACCTGCACCATGAGGAAGGCTGAGGCTGAAGGACCGAGATCTGGATTCCAGCCTTGCTGGGGAAAAGATAGAAAAAAAATGCCTGAGAAAGAGATATTATTGGTACCTGGGTAAAGGACACTAGCTTCCCTGCTCTGCAGAAAGATGGAGCACTTGATCTAACAGCTCTTTTCTCTCTATCTTCTATGAATTCATCCCTGTATTATTCTGCAGCGCAGACATACTCAGAAAAGACAGGGTTTGAAAGCTCCTTGATCTTGGTACGTCACCAGCCAGAACTGTAACCAGCTCCTTTCAGGCCAGTGGAAATACAAAATTTAATAAGCAGAAGCAAGTACTAATACAGCTGCCTGCAAGGACAGAGGTTACAGCAACATACTCCGTATACTTGTTTCCGATGAAGTGGGTTTGAGCCCACGAAAGCTTATGCTCAAATAATTTTGTTAGTCTCTAAGGTGCCACAAGTACTCCTGTTCTTTCAGTATACTTTGCCTAGGCCAAAGGGTGCTTCTGCCCCCAGCACAGTCACGCACTCGAGTTTGAATGCTCCAGTGGACACTAGATCAGATCCTCATGAAGAAGATACCTGCATGTGACCACTTAATTATATTTATGTCACAATATATGGGGGGCAGGTTCAGCCTCCAGGGGCCCCTCTCCAGCACTATCGTGGGAGTGTTCAGCCTCCAGGGGCCCCTCTCCAGCTGTTGGGGGGTCAGCCTGTGGGGAGGGGCTTCAGCCTCCAGGGGCCCCTCTCCAGCTGCGGGGGGGGAGGGGGGGGGTCGGCCCCTCTCCAGATGTATGTAGGAGGAAGAGAAAAATTCAGAGCCAGCCCAGCTATAGGGAGCGGGCAGGGGAAGTGACGTATATCCGGTTGCCTGGCCCCTCCCGGAAGTGCGCGACGGACCCGGATGCCAAACCCAGCAGCTCCAGCCATGTAGCCACCGTTACCGGCGCGAGGGGGGCGGTGCGTCGACGCTGCCATGGAGCCGCTAGACAACAGGTAGGAGAGGGGCGGGGCCTGGTCCTGGTCCTAGCGGGGACCCGTTAGGAGGGGACTCGGGGCACCCCCCTCCCTCCCGTTGTTGCCTTGGGGGCAGGAGGAGCTCAGCCTCCCCCTCTACCTGTCGCTGGTTGGTAGAGTCCAGCCCGGAGTGCAGGAAGGGCTCCCTGCGCCCCACACCATAAGTCCTCACTTGGGTCCGTCTGTGAACAAGCAGCCTGGCCCATACAGCTTGGGGGAGGGGGGAGATGGAACAGCCTGTTACTGCCCCACTCGGGGGAGGGGGGTGACATCATGGTGTCACTGTGCAGCGGCCTCCCCCGTCATCAACTCTCTGCACGGTCCGGTGAGCTCATTCCACAGCGGTGACATCATGCATCTCTGCACGGCAACGTCACAGACTCGCTGCCCTGTGACATCATTGGAGGACTGCACTTACCCGCAACATCATTGCATCGTCCCACTTCCCATGACATCACAGAGGCAACGCAGACGATGACGCACATTGTCGATGACTGCCTGCTGACTAGTTTCCGCGGTGGCCTAGAAGAACTGCATCCCGCCACTGAAGATGCCATCGCTTGGCTAGACGACTATGCACATGCTAAATAAATAACAGAAGCATTGTGTCACTACACTGCTCTGTCACGTCAGCGCACTATCCAGCATCACATCCAGCCTTTCCCGTAACACATCGCTACTGCTCCAACCTCATGCCAAGCCAGAATGTGCCAGAGGATGTTGCATCAGGAAGGTGCCATGATGCAGCAGCACAAATGCACCCTGACCTCACGTGTTGCATGAAGATGTCATGCTGTGATGCATACCTCCAATGGCATCCCCCTGCTAAAACTAGGCCATCCTGGAAAAATTGTGAGAGATGGCAACTGAACATCTGCAGCCACATCTTAAATAGGTACAGCATGGCAACCTCAGGAGGAGGTTGTAAGCCCATGTTTACTAAATGCTTTGAGATGGTTATACTCCTATCTTTCCATCCTGCAGAATGTTATTAATAAAACATATCTTAGTTCCACTCTTTTTTATTATTATTTAAGGGATCCTCTTTTTCCTCCACCTAATGAGACTGCAGACCTTCCACTGCCAAATTTAACACCAAGGCATCAAGAACTTATTCCTACTCCCTGTGGCCCTGTAAGTACTTGAACTGTGTAATTTTGATTTAGAATATGTTATTTTAATAATTTTACAACAGAAAAGGGTCCATAACCCCTCAAGGAAAATCTCTTCCAAACCATCTATAAGATGTACTACTCTGGCTCTCCAAGAGGTCAAATGGGCTAGACATGTTAGCAGCATATTTAGCTCTTTAAAGATTGACATGCAGATATAAATCATTGTTAGAGGGGTGGGCAGCGTGAAAATGCAGCTCTAAAATGCACTGAATGGTATAATCTTTAGTGCCATTAATTACAGGCACTATCAGGTTAAAATCACATTTTTAAAAACCCACACATTGCCTTTCATATGTTACAAAAACATCTTAGATTATTCAAAAGGAAGGAATTTTTTAACGCTTACAAACTAGTCACTCCCTCTTTAATTTCTGGTTAGTTTCAGAGTTGTGTACTTATACAACATTGAGTTGCAAGCACAGCAAGGGAATGTGTGTTTAAGACTTCTTCCTGCTGGAATTTTAAAAGAAGCAAATGGGGAAAAAATTAGAAAATGAACCAGATTTGATCTGGAATTGCTCCCTTAAAAAAAGAAAAAACAAAACAGTAAATGGTAGGGAGTGTTGAAAATAATGTCCGTGTTATCAGTCCAAAGCCCAAAAGGAAAGTACCAGAAATGCACAGTCCAATAGTTTGAACAGCTTAAACTGTAATAAGTATGCCTGCATAGCTTTTGTTATAAAAATCCAGAAGACAATAGACACAAATGGTTACTTTATATGTGGTCTCATTGGAAATTTTTAACTAATTACTTGTGTTCATAACTGGCAGAGTATTTATGCTGTGAGGTTTCTGTATTTGCTGTTGCTGTGATCTGTAAAGTGAAATCCATTATTATATATAAACTCACTGTAAAGCAAATTCCATTATTTAATGCCAATGGGTATGTCTAGATGGAGATAAAAGCACCACAGCATGGCCGCGGCTGGCCCAGGTCACCTGACTCTGGCCACAGGGCTAAAAATTGCTATGTAGACATTTGAGCTTGGGCTGGGGTCCAAGCTCTGGGACCCTCCACCTTTGCAGGGTCCCAGATCCTGATCCCAAACATCTACACAGGAATTTTTCAGCCCCAGAACCCAAACCCTGCAAACCCAAATTAGCTGACCCAAGTCAGGTGCGGGTTTTTTATCCCCGTATAGACATACCCACTGGGGCTAGTGTATTGCCAATGTACTTATGTACGTGCTTAATTTTAAGTATGTGCTGAAGTCCCATTGATGTCAGTGAGACTTACACATGCTTACATGTTTTCCTGAATAGTGTGATCTTAAGCATATGCTTATGTGCTTTCCTGCATTGCAGGATCTGTGTGAATAAATCCTAATACTTTAATGGAGAAATGTTACTGGTATTGTACATAGGGAAGATATAATAAATACAACCCTATCATATGCAGTAAACTAATATGTAATAACCTTTTACTCTCAACAGTAGGGGGAAGTTACAAAATGAAGCTGTGTGGCAATAATCATGTTCTGCTAAATCCTGCCTTCAGCTGACTCATCCGCTCTATGTGCTTGTTAATAAAGTCTTTTTCCTGTTGCCAATGGCACAGAAAAATGAAGAGCATTGTATCAATATGGCATAGTTTCTCAGTAACTAAGCTGGGTCTGAGGTTTTGGCTGCCCTGGGGAAAAGGGAAAATTTGGCTCATTTACATTCTCTGGACACTGCTGAGGAATCTGAAGGATTCAGTTAATTTTCTAACAAAAGTTCTATAGCTAAAAACACTTTTTGTGTGTGTGTCTCAATGGGGAGAATATCACTCAAGTGTATTTATATGGGCCAAAACCCTTGATTTCAGAGGGTGGAGGATTACAGCATTCTGGCCTTCTATTCAGGGCTATTAAGAGCAGAATGTGGCCCCTCTTGAAAATTAATGATCAGGGCTAGGGATAGGAACTACTATACAACAAAGTGGCCATCTCTGGTCCTCCATAGTTTTGGAGTAATTTCTTCCATTCTATGGAGTTTCCCTTTACCTTTGTAAGTAATGCCCTGTAGTTAGAAAAGTGTAATTTAGTGTAATGCATTTTTTTAGGAGTGTTAATGTTCTGATTTTAAAGAGACCTGTCTGAGTTTAAATATTTTCTCATTTCAGATAAAACCTTGGTCAGAATTATCCTCTCCTGTCAAGATCTACTTCTGTGTAACTATCCTCTCTCTGTTGAGTGTAATAGGACTAACCACAGAGACCCTCTTTCGACAGAGTCATGAAGATTTCACCATTTCTCTTATACAGTTAATTGGAGTTGGTAAGAAATGAGAAATGACCAGTTTCTGCGCTTTAAAAATAGATGCACTGATTCATAGTTATTAATTTGGTAAAGGACACGCAGATTTTGGATTTTGTTCTAGTTGATATAATATATACATTGAACCTCAATACCTGCAGAAGCAACATTACACTAGTTGAGGAGTGCACATGCTAGAACAGGGGTGGGCAAACTTTTTGGCCTGAGGGCTGCATCGGGTTTCAGAAATTGTATGGAGGGCCGGTTAAGGGAGGGGGTTGTGGCCCCCCCCCCGGATTCCTGTCCCATCCAACCCCCCCATCCCCTGATGAACCCCCCAGAACCCCTGCCCCATCCACCCCCCTGCTCCCTGACTGCCCCCCACCGCCCCATCCAACCCCCCCTCTCATTCCTGACTGCCCCCCAGGAATCCCTGCCAGCCTATCCAACCCCCCTCCTTCCTGACTGCCCCAACCCACCATCCCTTCTCCCTGTCCCCTGACTGCCTCCCGCCACCCCATCCAACCCCCCCCTCCTTCCTGACTGCCCCCCCAGGACCCCTGCCCCCATTCAATCCCCCAGTTCCCCACCCTCTGGCCACCCCAACCCCTATCCACACCCCCGCCCACCACCCCGAACTCCCCTGCCCTCTATCCAAGCCCCCCACTCCCTGCCCCCTTACCGTGCTGCCTGGAGCACCGGTGGCTGGCGGCACTACAGCCATGCTGCCCGGCTGGAGCCAGCCATGCCGTCGCCACCATGCAGCACAGACCACTGGGTCAGGCTGGGCTCTGCAGCTGCGCTGCCCCAGAAGCTCATAGCCCTGCTGCCCAGAGCATTGCGCCGGCAGCGGAGCAAGCTGAGGCTGCAGGGGAGGGGGAACAGCCACCCAAGCCAGGAATTCGGGGGCCGGGCAGGAGGGTCCCGCAGGCCGGATGTGGCCCACGGGCCGTAGTTTGCCCACATCTTTGATAGATACTTCTGTAGCAGTTGTTTTTTGGTGTTATTGTAGAAGGAAGATTGACAATAGATTGAGTGTCATGTAGAAAGCGGTTCTCTGAATAACATAAAATAAATACTCTGGTTTTAGGATGTTTTGGCTTAGGACTGTTTTGCTGCTTCTGTCATTATTTGGTTTTAGTATAGTAGTTTCCCATTGGGCAACCGTACCCATGATTTTGGGTTTGGAGAACTATCATTTTACTAGACCAAGTCCTCATCTGTGCCAGAGTACACCGGAGTCAGCTCCGGTTTAAATTTCTTGTGCTCTACCCCATCACGGAATTTGGGCAGGTCGACGTGCACAGTACCTCTGGTCATCCCTGCTCTCCTTTGAGTGATATCTGGTTCCAAAAGTGCCTTCTTCCACTGCAGGAAAACAAGCAGAGGCAGTTTGGTTCTTAAACATCAGAAAGTACAGACCATCTCTCTGTGCCAACTCTTGAAAAGTTCTTGCTTCAGCAAATGCCTTTTAATGAAGTGAAATGACCACCTCATTCTTCAGGCCCCTTTTAGTTTAAATTGCTGCCATTTAGGAAGCCTGAAATCTAGAGAGTCCCATAGATAAAATATTTCCAATTATCATAACTTCAATAGAAACCATACCTCACCAAGCTTCATTTGAAAATAAATAAAACAAAGGTGGGTGAAGAAGCCTGGCATGTGGTACTAGCAGGTTTTGGCTGCTAGCTGGCCAACATAAGCCTAGGAAGAACTGCTCGTTTGTGTGGGAATCACGCCTGGAGACTGAGAAGGGCAGCTGGCCTTCATGCTGGGTGTAAGCAATTGCTGCCAGCCGGCTTTGGTGTTGTCACCAAAACACAACGAAGGCTGTTGATGATGATGCATATTCTCTAATTAACACACACACACACACATTAATTCATTCTAGAAAACTCTGCTCTGATTAGCAGCTTTTCACACAGGAATCATCAGTACAAGATAGAATTTGGGACACTAGTCCAGCCAATCCAGCATCCTGCCTCTGTTAGTCATACAGTCTCAGTCTTCAGAGAAAGTTGAAGAATCCATAACAAGCCAACCCAACTATGTAGTGTTACAGATGGGGATAGTGAGAGCATTCCTAACTCCAACCTGTTTTTTTCCTACCTCCTGTGGTTGAATTTCAGTTTAAGTTTTCTACTCTTCAGCCAGTAGGTGGAGACAGGAAATCTATCTATGCATCTCTACCACCATGTTTACAACAGGAAAAAGAGATGTATGTTAACATAGGTGACCTAATAGGACTTTAATACATTACTTAAAACTCAACATAAATAAGCCAAATTGCACTTTTAACACATTAGCTGGTTGAGATAATAGGAGAATGGGACTGGGATCAGAAACCAAAGGTGGGGAAGAGACAGGTTGGAGGGGCTGGGGCAGAAGAGGCCAAGCTTGGGTGGGGAATGGACAGAAGAGTCTATCCCCACTAGAGCACCCTCCCTTTCAGAGGCTGGAAGGTAACTCAGGATTCGTCGAGTCTCACCATCTCTCAGCTGTCAGCAAATAACTGTAAAATCCACTGGCTGGATTTTTTTTTCCTTCAAAAAACAGTCTCCTGCCCCCCCCCTTTTTTTTTAAGATCAGAAACATCATATTTGTTCTTTCTAGTTTTGCTGGAGGACCTCTTGGAAGGCTCAGACATGTGAACAGTGAGCTCTCACACTTCACCTTAATTGAAGGGCCAGGGATGTCTTGAATCTCTAACAAAGATGTTCTTTCTCTCAATTGTGCATGAATCATTGGAATTTAACCTGTGTTAACAAGAAATGAGTTTTTAAAAGAGTCTGATTAAAATCCCTTTCCCTCTTAATTGGCCAGCTTTCATCTCTCACAGTAGCATAGTTTCATTAGTTCTACTGTCACTATACAGTTTTCCACAGTGGACAAGAACTGAATTTCTAATATAAAAAACAAAAAATCAAGCAGAAACCATTTTTCTTTTTGACAAAAACATTTCACATAAAGAAACACACAAACAAAAAAAGTACAAGGCCAATTTTTCAGTTTTGCCACTTATTGTTAGTGCCCTCATTTACCATCACCAAGAGTGAAAGAGGAAGAGTCCATTATTCATTTCCTCGGGTGGTTTGTCTAGGGAAGAACAAATGTCTATAAAATTATGGGTTTCAGAGTAGCAGCCGTGTTAGTCTGTATCTGCAAAAAGAACAGGAGTACTTGTGGCACCTTAGAGACTAACAAATTTATTAGAACATAAGCTTTCGTGGACTACAGCCCACTTCTTCGGTATGCATCCGAAGAAGTGGGCTGTAGTCCACGAAAGCTTATGCTCTAATAAATTTGTTAGTCTCTAAGGTGCCACAAGTACTCCTGTTCTTTTTGCAGATACAGACTAACACGGCTGCTACTCTGAAA
>NC_048316.1:6394404-6529096 GCF_013100865.1 Trachemys scripta elegans | reverse complement strand
TGGTAAGACAACTCCCACCTGTTTATGCTCTCTGTATGTGTGTATATATATCTCCTCAATATATGTTCCATTCTATATGCATCCGAAGAAGTGGGCTGTAGTCCACGAAAGCTTATGCTCTAATAAATTTGTTAGTCTCTAAGGTGCCACAAGTACTCCTGTTCTTCTTTTCACATATTACAGACCACCTCCACTGGGCTAACACTGCAGGGTTGGAAGAACAGGAATTCTTGTGGCACCTTAGAGACAAACAAATTTATTTGAGCATAATCTTTCGTGGGCTACAGCCCACTTCATCAGATGCATAGAATGGAACATATAACAAGAGTATATATATACATACACACACACACACATACAGAGAAGATGCCATACCAGCTCTAAGAGGCTAATTAATTAAGATGAGCTATTATCATCAGGGAAAAAAAACTTTTGTAGTGATAATCAAGATGGTCAATTACAGACAGTTGACAAGAGGTGTAAGGATAGTTATCATAAGGAAATAGATTCAAGTAGTGTAATGACTCAGCCATTCCCAGTCTCTATTCAAGCCAGAGTTAATGGTATCTAATTTGCAAATCAATTCAAGCTCAGCAGTTTCTCCTTGGAGTCTGTTTTTGAAGCCTTTCTGTTGCAAAATTGCTACCTTCAGGTCTGTTACTGAGTGGCCAGAGAGGTTGAAGTGTTCTCCTACTGGTTTTTGAGTGTTATGATTCCTGATGTCAGATTTGTGTCCGTTTATTCTTTTGCGTAGAGACTGTCCGGTTTGGCCAATGTACATGGCAGAGGGGCATTGCTGCAGGGTTGGGTTTGTGCTGGGGAATGCAGTCATAATGCAACACTTGTGTCTTCACTAGTCACATTTTGTTTACAAATCTCAGTTTCCGGAAGCACTCCAGCTCTCTTAAGGACCTTATCAACATTTGCTTGGGGCATGGGGGATGAAGCTATTCTTTTTTTAACTGGTCATTGTCAGTGGTGCTAACTGCACTTAGCAGCTGTAATAGAGCACGAAGCCCTACTACAGTTGAAACTGGTCAAGGTTTGGGAGTGTGGATGGCAGGTGCTGTCATTGCCTGCATTGTTACTGGAACCGTGCTTCAGTTAGTTTTCTGCATGTGAACTAAACCATAAAGACATATATCTACCCATTTTCTGCATGGTAGAATTCCGCTGCATTGAAAACTATAGTGCTTGGTGTCAGCACATATCACTAACAGCATTTTCCCCATCCCTCCCCTGTGTCCTTGGGACTGGGAATATTTTTGAACGTGGGGGACGGGGGTGGGGGTGAGACAGAAAAATGTGTGCTGTATGACGGCCCCAGACAGTCTCCTTGTTCCATTTCATGGGCTGTGAATCATGGGAATGGGCCAGGAAGAAAAGGGTTCAGTGCATTTTGGGAATGGGGGTAGAGGACTATTGAAACTTGGGGCCTGATACACATTTCTTACCCCAGCCACGCTACAGACTGGCACGGATATAGGGCCATATCACAGCTTGAGGCATGTACTTACCCACCCCTCAGCTATAAGTAGGGTTGCCAATTTGGTTGGATGTATTCCTGGAGGTTTCATCACATGACAATCTTTCATTAAAGATTAATCTTTAATTCCTAGAGACTCAGGACAATCCTGAAGGGTTGGCAACCCTAGGTATAAACTACATTATTTGTCCTTTACTACTTCAGACACTTGCTTCTGTGAACAATAAGGGATTATTTATGACACAGTCATGCACATAGACATGTGTACAGTTGTTAGTGTAGATGTACCCTAATGTTTCAACCCAGCGTAGAAGTTGACATCAGACTGTTGTCAAATCTATTTGTCTACCTTTAGCAATAGTCTATCCAGTAAGGCTTCAGAGCTATCCAATAATGCACTTAGCCAGTTGAGTAGTGCTGTAGACGTGTGTGTGTGTATATAAGCATGTGTGGTTAATTCCTTGCCAGCCATAAAATTATTGCTCTCTCATTAATCACTTCCACTAGGAAGGTTAAATTATTTCCCTTGCTTTTCTTTCACACACACAAAAAAATAATAATCAAATACTATTTCATAGAAGCTGCTAATTGGTTGAGGGAATTGATAGGGTAATATTTTCCAGGTGGAGTATGAAAGGCAAGCCAAAAAATGGATCTCATATGTTGTGTGTTAAACACATTGTGTCATCTGTATCAGGTGTCAAGAACATATGCCCTTTGTGTGTTCTCAGTCCCAGGTGGTTACTGACCTGTCTTTCTCCTTCTCAGTGTTCTGCGTGTACTATGTAACCAGAGGGATCCTGCAGGAGAATCGCCAAGAGCTCATTGTCTTCGTTCTCTCCGTCTTGCTGGTGATGTTTCGATCCATTGTCAACTTCACAGTTGTCCCTGCTGAACAAAAGCCAAACGTCCTGGTCAGCATCTCAGTTTCATTCTCTTTGCTTTTCTCTAAATACTGACTTTGAAGATCTTAGGGAAGTAAAGCATCCTGCCAATGTGGTAAAACAGCTGACAAGGGGAAAGTCAGGCATCTTATTCCGTAGAGATTACAATGTTCTTATAGAAGGTGTGGAAGTTTGATTATCTGAGATGGCAAATTTCTTTCTCTCTGTTCAAGTACTTTTGTGGTTCTCATTTATGTGAGTATCTGAGTGCAGCACAAACCTCAGTGGATATTACCTCACCACACTCCCTCTGAAGTAGGGAACTACTGTCTTCCCGTTACAGATGGGTACTGGCACAGAGTAGGTGAAGTGAGTTGCCTAACACAGGAAGTCTGAGCTAGGAATTGAACCCAGGCCTCCTGAGCCCCTAGCCACCAGCCCAAATGTTCCTACCATTATGTTCAGTGGGAAAAGCAATAATCTTGCCATGCTGGAAAGTTGCAGTGTCTATCGGAAAACAAATGGTGGGGATTGTAGTTTTGTTCTAATGGCTTGTTTACACAGCAAGTTACTACACTGCAAGCCAGGGTATGAATTTACAGCAAATCCACCCTCACTGCACTGTAGCAGTGTCCACACAGGATGTTACTGTGCGGCAAACTGGTGCGCTGTAGATTCACACCCTGGCTTGCAGCACAGTACCTTGACATGTAGACAGAGCCCTATGTATGTGTTTATTATAAGCAAATGGGGTGCAGGATTTGGAGTTAAGCTGCATCCTTCACACACCTGTCACACCCAGACTGTCCTTCTAGGTAGTCCTTCCCCCTTATTTGCATGCTAGCCTCCAGGATGAGAAAGAGGTTCCTACCTTCAGAGTGACACTGAAATATGAACTCTAGCAGGGAGGAACACTGCAGAAAATAACAAGATGAAAGCAAGTAGGATTGGCCTGCTCAGTTTACATAGCAATGGCTCATTCAGTTACTGTTACTTATTGGCAGTGAACAGAATCTTGGGGCTCACCAGGGGAAAGGCATCAAGGAAATGCTGATTAATTTAACGTACAAACCTCAGCTATCTGCCTGTACGGTAAACAAGAACCAGGAAGGAGATGAAAACAAAGCTTTGTCTATTGATCCCAGCCAAAAAAGAAGTTTCAGACTCAGCGTGAAACAACCATAGTATTAAAATTAAACTGCTTTTCCCATAGAAACCAATAGGAAAGATTCTTTCCATCTCAGCCAATCAGATATCTTACCTGGTAACTTCCATGAAGTAAACTCAAAGCCAGCCAGCCACTGCCAAAGAAATGTTGGCCCATCACAGCTATTTCTTTGATATGTAAAATAAAAATCAAGCATAACATTGCAATGACGTTATGTTTGAATATCCAAGTTAGGGAATGCAAAGGTTAAGGTATAAATCTCCCACACTGAAGGTAGTGTATGCTAAGTTGCACCTTAAACCTCATAATTAGTAATCCATTACATCAAATGGCCAGAATTACAACTTTATGAGGGCATAATCAATGCCAGCTTCTATTCTAGCAGTACAGCCTATGTGATGTTAACTGCTATGTTAGAACCTTTGCATTTGCATGCAACCTGATTTCCTTGTTCCTGGTCCCTGTGATTTTCACCAATAACAAATGAATATTAAATGTTGTCCCCATTTTTTCCCTTTTGTTGAAGATTAACCTGACTGTCGTGTGGTCAGTCCAGGTGTGCCATTATAACTCTCTTGCTTTCCTTTCCCATCAGGCCCGCTTCATTCTGATCCTCTTGGTTGGATCCTTTGACGTGATCTGCGCCATCATCCTCATTCAGAGTCAAAGCATGATGGCCTTCCGAGTGGGCGGGGCTCTAGAAAGCCTCCAGTCACAGTATTTTATGCTGAACCTCTGTTTTTCCATGTTGACCTTTGATCTCCAGGCGCAGGTATTAATACATTCTACATTGCTTCCCTCTCCCACTAATATTGACCATCACTTGGAATTGGACTAGTGTATGTAAGAGGCAACTGCAAGCCAGGTCTCCCAGCGTCTCACCAATTGACTTACTGAGCAATCATCTCTAAAATTTTCCTAATAATGCTTATATCCCTAAGTACCCCTCATAGGGAAAAATGGCTAAAACCCATAAAAATAGACCTAGAAAATATTTTCTCATTGTTCTGCCAGACAAAACTGAAGCAGAATCTCATTAGGAAGTCAGTTTGCCCAGAAGGCCAGTGATTTCCAGAAGTATTGAAACTCGACTGTTTCAATTTTCTAACATAGGAAAGGGGTTATAGCAGAATAACTTTACAGAATCAAGCTTCCTGCTTCTGTAGTGTCCTATCTGCTACCTACACTTGGGAACAGGACACTGAGGTATGAGTGAATCACATTCGGAGAAAGAACAACTTGACTTAGCAGAGCAATCAGGTCAAGAAACCAACCTGAAACTACAGATATGTGAAGTGAACCACAGAGGCCTGTTTGGCGAGAGATTGTACTTCAATACCTGAATACTTTATTAACTTTACTTTCACCTGGGAACACATATTGCTGCCTTCCGTGCTCTTTTGCTGGCTGATACAGTGGTAGGGTATAGTATATGCCCATATCTCCTCTGTTTGGTGCTGGCTATGTTTTCCCGAGAGAGAAATCTTGCCTTTTAAACTCTGCCCATCTGTCGTTACTGAGAGTTTGTGCCATTTCTTTGGACACTGTTTGTGGGTGTACCCAGTTTAAAAACTGCAATTTCACTCAACTTCTGCCTCTCACTTCTCAGCTCTGCCTTTGTGTTCTGCTGCTAACGAGTCTGCATAAAATCACCCTCCTGCATAGCATCATCCTAGCAATTGGCGTCTTCTGGGCTTGCCTGAAAGTGACCGTGGGCATCATCGCAGTGAGTGTGAACCTCAGAGTGACTCCATGAACTTTGTAATGGGATGTGAACTCCCTGGAGGATGGGTTCTAAATCTGGGTTGCAAACACATGTGCGGAGGTCACTACCACTCTATCCTTCCCGTACTGCTGAATCAGAGGTGGGGTCCTGGCTGGACAGGAGGGAGACTCGGGGGAGGGAGTGGATCCCAGTATGGAGACAGAAAAGCAGCATTAGAGGGCCCTGTTTAAACGTAAATGACTATATTAAGATTGAAAATAAGGGCTTGTGAATTTAAAATTTTGGATTTGATCTTACTCAGGCAAAACTTCCATTGAAATCTTTGGGTGCTCAAGTGAGGAGTGCAGGATTAGAAGCAAAGTAGGTTAACCTCCTTTTGTCTGATACCACAGGGAAGCATTAAGTGTGATTCAGATGCATTGAGTGTTTTCAGTTTGTTTCAACACTCATGGAAATTCTTAACGCTGAAGGATAGTTTTATACTTGATATTAAATATATGCCCCTGGATGCCTGCAGTTGGTTGGTTTGTTTGCACAGCTACACAAAACTAGCCAGAAGCAGGGGACTTTTACAATACTACTTCCTTCTAGGTAATATGTCACATGAACTCAACCCTCACCTGTAACCTAGTTGCAACAGTTGTAGCCTCCTCTTCCTCCTATTGCTGGGAAAGAATAGTACAAGCTACCTTTAAGTGTTGAGGCCGGGAAGCCAGGTAGTGAGACTCCTGTCTGCACTCCCACTAGCAGCTCCCCACATACCTTTGTAAAGTGTTAAATCTCTGACCCCCCATTAGATCCCTGTAGACAGACAGCTGGGGAAGTGGGAGAGGCAGCAAGATTGCATCACTTTCCCTCAGTGACTGGAAGTGCACAGCCACCAATTTGTTTTTCCACCGCCACCTGTCAGCCAATCCTCAGAAACCACCTGGCCTCAGCAAGTGGCCTGCAGAAATTTCTTGGGCCTCTCCGAGTCACCAGGAGGGTGCGAGCATCAGGGTAGTCACTCCCTTATATATGCATTAGATGGAAAGCTCTGTCCTCACACACAATCTCTCACAGACCCTACACTGAGGCAGTGCAAGGCTGGGTATCTGTACATTAGTAACAGCAAATGCTCTAGTGGACCATCTGTCTTCTTAGCCTGCTCGGAGCCCAGTCTACACTACAGCTACCTCTGGTGGCACTGCACTGCAGGGGTAACAGTGCTGAACGCCAGCCCCATTGTCCCCAGTGCAGACACAGCCTTGCACTGCTCAGGAATAAGAGAGCCGGTACTCATGGTGTAACTAAACACCTGGTATATTTAAAGCAATAAAAGGGCAATATCTCAGTGCTACATCTTGCCAGCCTGTGGCACACTCTGCTGCAGGGGTCACAGACAGGGCAGCTGGATTTTAGAAGGGCTAGAATGTTTCCCAATCAGATCCTTGTAGTTCTGCATTCCAAGGTAGGGGCACAGTTCCGTCTCTGGCTTTGGGGCATAGGTTCATTGCGACAGGGTCAGGAAGGGGACTCCCTCCCCATCCCCACATGGACGAGCTTCACACATCAGCTTACGGCAGAGTATGTAGAACTCTCTCACCTGGCGTTGTAGCAGTGGGTCTCAGCTCCTTTGCTTGGAGCCCTCAGCCTGCAAGATGTCATAGATAAGCACCTGCTTTCAGGTTGTTGTGGAGGCAGAAACATGGAGGCACATGAATCTACAACAGATGTAAAAGCTTTAACGACAATAACCTGGAAGTGTCCCACACAACATGGTCTTCTCTAGAACCTGGGGGAATCTCAGGGTACATCTACACTACAGCGGGGAGTCGATTTAAGATACGCAAATTCAGCTACGTGAATAGCGTAGCTGAATTCGACGTATTGCAGCCGACTTACTCCGTTGTGAGGACGGCGGCAAAATCGACTTCTGCCGCTTTTTGTCGGCGGCGCTTACTACCACCTCCGCTGGTGGAGTTAGAGCGCCGATTCGGGGATCGATTGTCGCATCCCGATGGGACGCGATAAATCGATCCCCGAGAGGTCGATTTCTACCCGCCGATTCAGGCGGGTAGTATAGACCAGACCTCAGTTCCACTCCAGCCCTTCCAAAACACCCCCCTGTCTCCACTCCTACACTGACAATTGCCCCCATCTCACCAGGTTTTGGCCTTTATCCTGCTCTTATTTTCTCATCTCATCTCCCTTTTCCTCTCCTGATATTTCTTTCTAGTTCCATAATCTAGTCTATTGTCCCCCATCTCTGTCTTCCCCCTCCCCCCCACTTGTCATTTTCTAGTCTCTCTGTTCTCCCTGTTTCCAGTTCTGGCCTTCCTGTTATGCTTCCCAGTCTCCACCATCCTCTTTCTACAGCCCTCGTTCATTGCTACTGCCAGAGACAGCACAGGGAGTGTAGCATAGCACCACCCAGCAGAGGGGAGAGAACACAGGGCCAGCAGTAGAGGCCACCACGAATCAGGCATATCCCCCAGGAAGGCTCTGGCACCCCCAACTTTTGAATCCTTGCTGTAGAGTTTCAGGTACTGACCACTTGCTGGAGGCAAGATCCTGGGCTTGATGGACCTGTGGCTGGTCTGTCCAAATGTGGTAAATCCTGTGGGGACAGTTATTCCAGGCAGGTGCATGGGTCCTCTGTGACTCAGCACCTTCTCTTCTCCTTGATCAGACCTACTGTTCTGGTTGAGGAGGGCCAGAGGCCAGTCCTGGGTAGAGGGGCTCACTCAGGTGTGATGTGCATTGCACCCTTCCTCTTTCCCTAATCCTGGGCCTGAGCAGAGAGAGAAAACACTTTGTCCAAGTGAGACTTTTTGCCACTCTCAACTCCCTGAATTTAGTCTTCAGGGACTTTCTTTCCCTCCAGGAAGAAAAAGATTGTCCACACCCTGCACTTTTCAGTCTGCAAGCTGGGTAAACATTAATGTTGTTAGAGCAACTCAGGGTGTACCCCTGGGAACCAGACAGAAACGGAGGAGAAAATGATTTTGAGGTATGTTAAGCAAACACCAGCTTCAAGGGAATTGTCCTCTAATGAAAAGCTGGTGGCGTCTCCATTTAAACAAGCTGTCAGACCCACAGGGAGCTTTACAAGGCTGAATGAATTGAAGTTCAGGGCAGTGGAGGGCGAGTAGACTGGCTCAAACCAGACAGTAGTCAGGTCGTGTCTACACTTCCCCCATACAGCCGGGCAAATATGCTTCAGTTCTGACCAGGGCCGTAATGATTAACCTTTTGTGGGCCTGGCGCCAAACATATTTGTGGGCCCCTATTAAGGCAATGGAGCATGGGGTGGGGAGGTTAATCCCCAGACCGAGGGGCCAGCCAGGGGCATGGCATGGCAGGGGGAGGCCCCGCTCCACCCAGCCCAATCCGAGGGCACTATTTACAAACTGGCAGTTGCCAGATGAATAGTGGCCCTGTAATGGCAGCATGCCCCTTCCCCTCGGGGGGTGGGCCCATGCCACGCCACAGAGCCCCCCACCCAACACCCCCCCGACTCCCTATGACCCAGGCCTCCCCCAGAAATGCACAGCACCCTGCACAAGCACCACGCCTGCCCAGCACTCCCTCCCCACAGCCCCACCACAACTGCCCAGCATCCCCCACAGAACCCCCACTCCCTATTGCCCCAACACACACAGATCTTCCCCTCTCAAACAGAGAGCCTCCATCAGTGTGTGGTGAGGAAGGCGAGCAGAGACTAGAGGGCAACAACGGAGACTTGCCCCTAGGAGTGCAGCAGTGAAAGACCAATGCATTAAACATTCTGAATCACTGAGCCCCTCTCACTCTGGACAAGGGCAGGGGGCTGGTTTTGTGCATAAATCTTAATCTAGACGGTTTGATGTTGGGTGGAGGTGAGGGGACAATTAAGGCATATGCCCATTCCTGCTAAGGTGCAGGAGGGGACTCCCAGAGCTGAGTTAAACCACAGATTGGGACCAGCCATCTGCCTCTTCAAAGTCTCCAGCATCCAGTTTTAAAGCTGCTTGTATCCAATTTTATGTTACAGATTTTAAAAGAGCTAAAACCTCTGGTCTGGATTTTTCTGAGTCAGAACGTACCAGAAGTGGCTAATCTCGTCTACCTGCTCTACATGGTAACTCGTCAAGTGTTTGTTGATCTAAAATAAGTCGGGGGACAAATTTTTACATATTGTTGGGTCCTTGTGACAAAGCTTTACCCCTAGACATGCACAATCCAACTCCTGTTAGAGGCAGCAGGAGTTGTGCATGTAGCTACCGCTCCCACGGAAATGATTGAGAGCTGCAGGCATGCCGTACCCTTCAGAATCAGGCCCGTAATGTTTATCGGCTAGCCAGAGAAAACACACCTAGTGTTAAGTTGCTCTTGAGTTGATTGCATACAGGGAGCAGCACTGGCAGTCTCTCCCGTGGCCACAGCATCAGAAAAGGAGGCAGAAATCCCCAGGCCTAGCACAAGATATGCAACTCTTGATAACACCACCCTCCCTCTCCCAAGAGGTCTCCCAGCATACAAGCAGCTTCTAGACCAGCTGCAGGCCCTCAGGGTCAGAGTGTGCTGAAGATTTCCATAGGCAGCGCAACCGCCACCCTTTCTTCCAGACACAGCTAAGACAGCACAGACACAGCAAACTGCAATGCCAAGGGTGCTTATCACTACGCTGTCCCAGCCCGTCTGTCCCATTTGCATGAGGAGAGAGGAGGTAGAAGATGAGCACAGGGAAGTGCAGAGCAGCTTACTGCACATCGCAAGGGCCTGAATGCTAAGAGGAGTTCATGTTTTTCACACCAGCCTGAGGGGTCACTGCTGGACAAGCCCCTTCACTTTGGGTCTGAGCATGTTCAGCCTGAGCCGGAGAGACAGGGATGTAAGCCAAGTTCCCCATGTGGCAGTATTGGGCACTCCCACCAGACCCCTGAGCTTTCTGGATACATTCCTGTGCTATTACTTCTTGCAGCCACGCCTCAGTGAACCCCAGTATCAATCCCAGGCTCCTGACAGCCACAGGGTCAGCAGAATAATTCACGCTTCTCCAGGAGTGAAAAGCACCACACCTGCACTTAAATAACAGCCCGACAAGAACAAAGCCAGTGGGGAGGGAGGTTCCTTTGGTCAAAATAATCCATCCTCCTTGAGGAGGAATTGGTAGCACCTGAGCACCTAACAGAGGCCCTGGCCGTGTATGTAAATTATTTAATTTCTTAATGTATTATTCATTAAACAGAGATAGTTGCTTTAGCAACCCCAGGATCAGATAGTCCCAGGCAAAATTCAGCACACTTCCTCACACTTCCTGAGAGCTTGGCGCAGGAGACTTCCCAGGAAAGGCAGGTTTGAGATTCTGAACAGAGACTTTTAATCTCTGTAGCAAAGTCATTTTCAGATAATCAAAAATGAAGGATTTTATTCCACATCAGTTCCCGCATCTGGCAGCTTCACTCCTGATACACGACTGACAACAGCTCAGGGAAAGTCAAATCCACTTGCACTTCTGCGTTGCCATGCTCAAGCTGTAACAATCCTCTCTTAGCAAGAGAACCCACCGGGGAAGGCGTTAAGAAACAAGTCTCCAGCTAGGAAAGTGACCTCAAAACAATTCTGCCCGTCTCTAGCACCTTCCATCTGAAGACCACAAAGTGCTTTATAAACATCAATGAATTAAGCCTCTCTTTGACTCTAGGCAATCCCTACTAGCAATCAGTTCACCACTGAAATGCAGCCACCTCAGGGCTGCTATATAGCACCAACACCCCCCTCGCTCCCCATAACAGTTTAGGACAGAAAGTGAATAATGCAGCATAATCAACTGAAATTACCACATAATTTTTATACACAGAATTGAATCATGTAAGTTGGAAATTGGTCAGAATCTTGCTTGTACATCTCAGTTGGGCAACTCCTAGCACCATGCTGGGGCACTAATTCAGTTCAGACTCAAAGGGAAGAGTGCACCAGCATCTCTAATACCACTTTCTGCACCCCTCAATTTTTGTAGAGGTCTCTCCTGGTATTAACATGCCAAGTCCTGCATAGCATGAGAGCTGAGTAGCTTACAGCCCCCAACTGGGACAGCTACACAACATGATAAAAAAAAGTCGTTTTTAATTGAAAATAACCACTTTGCCCTCACTCTGTGCTCCAGGCCCATTCAAACAAGGCAGTGATGGAATTTCATTCAAAATCATAAATCCTCATGGCAAGCAAAGCCAGGGCGGGGTGGTGGTGGTGGTGAGGGGACGAGAGGGAGGAGAGAGAAAGCTTGTTATAACAAACAAAAATCCAACTACACCCACATGCTGCTTTGTAAGTGCCTAACCTTGGATGCTACAGACAAAGTTTGTCCAAGGAAAGCATGGCAGAGGGTGCAGGATTGGACTTTATGATCCTTGCACTATTTAGACTCTTCTGCTAAGTCATTATTGAGTCTGCAACATATGAGATAAGAAATGTTTCTGCTTGAAAAATTCACAGCAGGGCCCTGACCAAGAAAGGGTTTGGGATGATGTGTTGGGACGCTATAGTAAGAACATAAGAACGGCCACACTGGTTCAGACCAAAGGTCCGTCTAGCCCAGTATCCTGTCTTCCAACAGTGGCCAATGCCAGGTGCCCCAGAGGGAATGAACAGAACAGGTAACCATCAAGTGATTCATCCCGTCACCCATTCCCAGCTTCTGGCAAACAAGTAAAGTAAAGGTGAATAACTAAGAAAATGGGTTGTGTAGGAGCCAGAGATTTTAAGGGTTTGGGATTCGGTGTGTGACCAAAGCTGTGTCCAGCATTAACCTACTTAGAAATATTAAGAAAGGCAGCAGGGACTACTGCGCATGGAACCATTTAATAGGCAATGATTGGAAGACCCCATTGCCGATTTAAGTAGAAGCACTGGAGAAACAGAAGCTAGAAATGGAAAGTGATTCCTGAAATAGGCTGTTTATATAGACGGATACTAACAAAAACCTGCAAGGCTAGAGAAAGATCTGTCAGGCTACTAGGGGAGTCATAAAGAGAGCGTCCTTACCATTCATGGCAACATCAGTGCAGTGAAAGCCATGTAAAATCAGCTTTGTTCCCAAACCCACACTGGAGAGAGGTAAGTGGAAGAGAGGGTCCTGGGTGTCTTGTGCCTGATCTCGCTAATCTTTCAGTTTAGGAAGAGTGTTGTTTTCACATAACTTTAATAATGCTATGAGTCCCAGCCTAATGCAGTTTGGTTGCCATTCTGTATCAGATCAATGCGAGGCTGTGTGTGATGGGATCAGGCTGGAACAAGGCAAGAACTAAGAGATAAGAGGAGGAATGTGTTGGCGTTAAAGGACACCTCGAGGGGAGGGAACAGAACTCCAAGCTGGAATGTACAGGGGCCTGAATAAAACGGGTGCAGCAGAAATTGAGGAAAGGGAAAGGTTTGTTTCTCCTTCATTTTTTAATATAGTACCAGTGAAAGGTGCAATAGTGTTGGCCATGGAGACTGAAGCACTGCCTATTTACAAAACAGGTACAGCACAGGAAGCAAATTTCCTACCAACATTCCTCTGCCCTGCTCTACAGGGATCACTGCTGTAGCAAAAAGCAGTCTCCCTAGCCCATTAACTCTAGTCCTTCTTCAAAGACTACTAACAAGCTGCTCGTTGGGGTAGTTTTTGTGATCTCTTGGGGTTGGACTAGGAAATCATTGTGTAACCAACACAAAACCAGAAGAAGAAACCCAACCACATGGTATAAATGCAGCTCCCTCCTTGGCATTCACATGGCTGCCTGTCCACTTCCCTGTTTTGGCAGATTGATGACTCATTACATTCTATGGCAGCAGGTTTCTGTCAATGCAAGTACTGATTGTTTGGTCTCTTTCCATTTTTTCCTCAGGTGATAAGAGACTGGGGCCAGGAACTTTCCTACGCCCTGGAAGCTGCTGTCATCATTGGCTCTTGCATCTCCGTGGCAATAAAATCTGTTCTGTTCTGGGCCCTGCTCCATGTCTATCGCAGCTTTGGGCAGGGGCTGAGAGAGAGAAGTGAGTATTTAGAGTATAAACTGGCCAGTGCAAGAAGACTGTAGCATTTCAGCCACAATCAAGCAGGGAGTTTGTCAGGCAGGAAAGGAGATTTGGAACAACTGACAGTTTTAGGACAATAGACAGGCCCTTAACTACAGCAGCTACTTCTGTAACCTCTTAAATTTTCTGACCTGGCCATAGGCTCCTGCAGGGCAGTGAGTGACACAGGCCCTCTCCATGAAGTAACGTCAGTCAAAGTTGTGTCTTAGCCTAGGCTGTGGTGGACACCTGCCCGGAGAGTAGCTTTATGTAAGATTTTATTCATGCATCTAAGACTACAGAAACAGGCACTTTTTATCTTCATAGTGCTTTCCAAACCTGCTGAGCCTCACAGCACCTCAAGGGGGCAGCTTAACAGCTGGAAAAACAGAGGCACAGAATGAAGGGACTTACCAGAGCAATTGGCACTGTTGGGATTTAAACTCGCAAATTTCCATGGCCCACGCTTGTGCTTAACCACCCAGCCCCTCTCTTACATCCTTTCTATGGCAATACTAGAAGGTGACTCTGACAATGACCTTCCTTTTCCTTTCTTCTCCACAGTGTTTTCTTCCTATGGAAGGATTGATTCCTGAGGGGCAGCAACCCTGTTCGGTCCCATTTGGTGCTCTTATAGAGTGAAACCACAGTGGGAAGGATCTCATCCCTCACCCTGCCTAAAAAGCATGAGACGACGGGGTCCATTTCACTGGGGGTTTATTCAGAAAACTCAGCCCAACCTGGGGAATTCGCTTCTTTGGTCCTCCCATTTCACGGTTTGGTCTCTACACATTCCGTAGTTTGCGTTGTGCTTTCTCGAGTCCATGTGTCCAGCAGTTGTGGCTGTGCAGCTGATAACTCTTTCCAGAGCCCTCTCTGCTTTCCAGCCTAATGCCACCCCTTCCATTCCACCGCTGCTCCTGCTGACAGGATAGCACATCTTGCATTTTATTTCACATTGCTGCAACGACCACCACTTTGGGACCCAAGGCCAATAAGACGTGCACGTGGTGGAGGTTTTATTCATGTATCACCATAGTGGAGATTAATTGCACAGAGTTTAAAAGCAGAGCAGCAGACTGCTGTCTTCTGGCTCTCACATACAGAGACGCAGGTGTTCTGACTGAGCAATGAGGCATAAGAGTGGATTGGCCTGCCAGTTTCCCAGTGTGGGGTGCAGCATTGTCCCCGGTAGCACTACTGTGCAGAGCCTCTGTTGCACTACTGCAGATAGTAATTTTTTTTTTTTTTTTTTTTAAAGAAACAAGATGTTTCTATGATTATTACACATCTCCTGGCTTCTGATATGGCTGTGCAATTGCTTGTACCATAACGGCATGGGTAGGCCTCTTGCTCCTCAACTGTCATCTTCTTAAATTGGAATATTTTTTTAAATCCAACTAAAAATTAGTTTGCAAAACAAACTCAGATTAACTAACTGACTGTGTGAGTGTAATAAATGTGCCATTTCATAACTGAGATTGATGGTTACATTAAGCCTTTAATACTATAAAAAAGTTTGATATTTTATTAATTGGAAGCTTTTGTTACTGGCTTTGTATTTTTCAATAAAGCATAAACACAGTTTGGGGGTGGAGAGTGTTTTTTTCTAAGGTTGTCAGCATGGTAACTTGCAGGGGAATCATATGGACTATGGATTGGAGCTACAACTGCAGTTTTTGTGTTGTGGGCAGAGATTCTTTTGGGGGGTTGATATTAGAAATCATGGATTAAGCGCTGAGTGTAAGTAGCTAGTGTAATATATATTTTTCATTTTTATGTATCGTTTCTTACATCAGAGGCTCTCAAAACATTTGAAAAATGAATCCTCTCTGTATTCCTGTGAGGTGGAACTACATCAACTTCACAGCTGAAGACATGGAAGCAGATAAGTCAAATGATTTGTCTGAGGTCACAGAGCACACAAGTGGCAGCATCAGGGGCGAACAAGGGAGTTCTGTCTATGGTCTCTGCCCTAAGCCATTGAACAAATACACTGGCTTCGCTTCACTAAGACAAAATGTTTTTACTTTTATAAATGGTTGCAGAAATGCAGAAAGCCAATAAGATTTGCTCAATATATTTTTTGAAATAAGCAAACTTGGCCTGGCTCTCTCCTCAGCAGACACTGTATGGTAGTCGCAATACTTCTGCTGCACAGCTAAGCTCTGCCAAAATGTTATTTCAGTTACAAAAAAATGGACACCTTGCGAATATGTCCTCGTTATTTACTATTCCTCTCTCACATCCTCCTAACAATGTGATAGCAGAAATGGTTTTATAACTAGAAGTAACACAGCTGTGACTACACACAAACAATCTAGAAAGCAACAATGTGTTGTTATGCCTCAGGGAATTAACCTTCACCTTTTAAGAATAAAAGGTTCTTATCCCCGACTGAGGTCTTGTTGAGCTCCTCTGGCACTCTCTATGCTACATTTCACATTGAACTCATTAAAAAAACAAAAACTTAAGAGTAACAAGCTACCTATTGAGTTCATTTTAAAAGCACATTAACAGCCCCATGTATGTCAAGTATCAGGGGGTAGCCGTGTTAGTCTGTATCCACAAAAACAACAGGGAGTCCGGTGGCTCCTTAAAGACTAACATTTATTTGGGCATCAGCTTTTGTGGGTAAAAAACCCACTTCTATGAAAGCTGATGCCCAAATAAATCTGTTAGTCTTTAAGGTGCCACCGGAGTCCCTGAAGCCCCATAAATGTTTATTCTTTAGTTACCAGCTCAGCATAACTGTCAACATTAATATCTGAGCAATAAAAGCTTTTGTTAAAGCGAAGTTTGTTAGTGAATTCAGTGCATGTGCAAGTGAGAGAAGTAGGGTTGGTGGAAAGCAGGCATCCCATGGGTTTGAACCATGCAAGTTTCCCCACATACAGTTACACCTGTGCATTGGAATCATGATCTGCAGCACACCCAGTTATACCAGTCCTGCACCCCTCTCACTGGCTCTGCCAACGTGCTCCAAGCCTGACCTGCAACACTTTCCATCATGTCCCAGATATTCCAATCCTAGGCCACTCTTGAACAGATTGAATCATTACAGACCAGGGTGAGACAAAATCACTTTCACCAATGACTAAGACAAGAATTGAATCTAGCTCTCGAGCTGAAAATCCAGCCTTACTCCACCAGCAACCAGAATACAAAAGCATTGATACGGCAAGAATGGGATCATTTGTTCCCAACAAATGAATCCCAGCTATTTTATACAGAATCTAATGGGACTACAGCTATCAACAAGCTTTACCTTGGGCAGCATGGAGTTAGGGTTGTAGTGCCTTTCACCTTCAGGTCACGGGTTCAAATGTGCCCCATGTCAGCTGTTACTGAGTAAAGCTGGCTGAAGACCTCACTCAAATTGTCAACCCAGCCCCTGTCATCAGCACTCAAAAGTTTCTCTGAATAGGATTTGAAGACGCTAATGGTTCACACCCATGAAAATTGTAAGTGCACACAATAGAAGAAAGTTTTGTTTTTTTTGTATGATCATCTGACCCATGGCTCTTTCCTCAGAGCTGTTTCTAACCACAGATATCTAGAGCAATTGCTCAACATGCTGACTTCCCCAGACCATCTTTCTAAGTTCTTGGCAGTATTTATTTCCATTTCCCTGGTTTTAGACTCTAATTTTTCTTCAGAAAAAGACCCAAAAGGGACTTGGCCCAACAGTCCTTGCTCAGACAGATCTCCTATCGAGGTCAGTGTGAGCTCTGCTTGAGCAAGGACCACTGCTTCAGGTCTAAGGTCATCCATTTTATTTTTACTACCATCTTCTCTCCTTACTGACTACCAGCCCCCTTTGAGATGTTTGAATTTGCAAAGGATTATTATACCTGCTGGCATCAGACACTGATTTGGCTTTAGGGGAAAGAAAAAACAAAACAAAACAAAACAAACAAACAAAAATCAAAGAATTTGATTTGGAACACACCCCACAGAGAAGCACATGAATTTGGAAAACAAATACAGAAGAAAAGACAACATTTTAGGCCTTCGAACTTTGCAAGTGCTTGAATATAATACGGCATGAATTGTTATTGTGGATATTAATGCCTGTCAAAGCATCTTAACAGTGGTGTTTATTGTGAGATAATCCAACTCAAGAATGCTATTGCAACTGCACTATATATTCCCCCCTCCCACCTTTTTAGTACACGTTGATCTTTGAAAAAAAAAAAAAATGTTATACAAGGACAGGACATCAGAAAGATAGTTCCCTACTGTCAACTGTTTCGGGCCAAATTCTCCTAATTTGCACCCTTTAAATCCCATTAACATTGGGGCTGCACAAAAGCAGAATTTGGCCCTATTTCTTTTAAATTAACTGGATGACATGATGGGGGGGTGAGGGTAGGGAAGAGGGGCCAGGCCCCGATCAGTGAACCAAATTCTCCTCTCAGATATACACATGCAGTTCCCACTGGTTTAAATAGGAGTGGTCCAGGTAGCCAAATAGCTCCGATTTTATTGCTACTTTAAATACAAACTGGAAATGCTAGGTTTCTGGAGATTACAGGCATTCCTGTAAAGCATTTTTTTATGACTATAAGTGGTCCCCTTTTGTGCTTCTTCCTCCTCAACCTACAAGAAAAATTACAGGACGTATTTGTTTTTGACGACTGGGGTAAATCTAAGGGTTTTTTTTGCCACTTAAAACCCAGTAATTTAAAACTGGAAATGTTATTTGGAACACTCATTTTGACAGGAGAGAGAAAGAGAGAGCTTGTGACTGATATGTAAACAATTGTGGGAGTTATGCTGTCAGCAAGTTGAGTTCAGCCAAATGAGTCCCTTGATGGGGCAATGCTATTCCCGCACAGTAGAGGCAAGAAAAGGAATCACAGTCATGTGAAGGTCTGGGTGTGGTTTTGGGCGGTGCTTTGGTTACAAATAACAATGTTTTCAACTGGTGAGACATGTCTCTGCACTGAGGAAGTGAAAGCCCTCCTGGCACATAATCTCAGGCATGTCAACTCTAATGTGGATACACCATTCAAAACCAGCTATGTTAACCAGGTGCAGCAAACACTGAATTTCCTTCACTGCTTGACAATCCCCTTCATGTGGCCTGAGAATATGCACCAGCTGTTGCTTTGTTGGACAGGTTACAGGCTAGGCTAATCAAGAAATCCTGTAAGGATGCCTTAGATTCCCAAGCTAATTAAAGATTCCTTAAGTATTTATCACTGGGTACATGTCAGGATGAGCTGTCTGGCATCAGAGCCAAATGTTCATTCATAAACTTCTTTGAGTCAAATTTTGCATGGAAGGATTGTGTTTAGTATTCTTCCCAGTGTCTCAGAGGTTGTCCTTAATTTCACTAGTTCTTTATCCCTGGCTCTTGTAATTTTTCTTCTCTTGGATCCTTAAGAAATTCAGTGTAGCTACGTGAACACAATGCTCTTGTTTTAGCCTATACAGCAAATGCCAGAAGCTTATTTTGTACCTTTCCTTAAAGATTGGAAGTCTTTTCTCATGAGTGCACACATGCTCAGTTGCACCTCCATATATGAGTGACACTATAGAAGCTAGTGTTCAATATGTACCCTAAAACACACTGTACTTTTGAGAAATTACTGTGTATCTATTTCTATGATCTACAGACCGATCAAATGCTGATGCATAAAGCCAACTTTTAAAAAAAGTTTATTGAAAGGTTTGAAAAGTATTTGATATTTCAGCAATATGTAACAAGTTTCCAAAGCGTTAACGTGAAACATTAGGATTTTTTAAATGTCAGTATACGCTGGATTATACTATAAAACGTCAGTTTTAGTTCTTCAATAACTTACATTTTCCTTTTTCTTTCTTTAAGTTTTGGAGACCACCAACTCATTTTTCCTTTCAAAGGAGTAAGTTACAAATCTTAGGCCCTGTCTCCGTATGAGAGGGTTTGCTGGTATAGTTACACCAGCAACCCGCACGCTAGTAGAGATGCAGTTTGTCTCAGTAAAAGAGGTCTTTTGCTGATACAGCTTAAACCATTTCCACAAACAGAGTAAGCTATACTGGCAAAAGGAGTTTTTTGCCAGTATAACTGCATCTACACTGGGGCTTTTGCCAGAATAGCTGTATCAGTAAGGGGTGGCGGAAGAATAATGCCTCTAACTGACATAGCTATCAGAGTGGTAGCAATGTTAGTCTATATCAGCAAAAATAATCAATTAAGGTGAGCTATTATTTTTTCCTCCTGCTGATAATAGCCCACCTTAATTGATTAGTCTCGTTAGAGTTGGTATGGCAACCCCCATTTTTTCATGTTCTCTGTGTGTATATGTACATATACACACACACACACACATATATATATCTTCCTACTGTATTTTCCACTGCATGCATCCGATGAAGTGGGTTTTAGCCCACGAAAGCTTATGTCCAAATAAATTTGTTCGTCTCTAAGGTGCCACAAGTACTCCTTGTTCTTTTTGCTGACATAGCTATGTTACCAAAAACATTTCAGTATAGACCAGGTCTTAGTAACCTGCTTGTGTATGGCCAATTAGGAGAGATGGGTCTTGGGAGTGGGCGTGGGGAGGGGCATTCTTACAATTAGATACATTCTTAAAGTATTAAAATACAACTCACTGTTTGGGGTTTTTTGTTTAAGCAAAACTGGTAAGAAAACAGGATTAAGTATCTTGTCCGAAGTGAAAACTGAAGCATAAATCCACCAGGTTACTTTCTTCCCTGTAGTCATGACTGTAGCTCTTTCTTTCAGCTATGTAGCAATCCACAGATTTTTGTCATCAAGGTGGCTTTTATAGGCAAAACTATGAAGAAATTTTGCTCAGAGCCAAATAATGCAACTGCCCATGTATGTTAGATTAATTTTAATAAGAAACACAAGTCAAATTTAGAGGGAGTAGTTACATACAGTTTTAGAGATTACATTTTATGAAATGTACATTGAAAACTTAATTTCCACAATTTGCTCCATGTAATGAATTATATTTACTATTATAAAAAAGCACAAATAAAAAAGGTGCTAAAATGCTAGGTTTTAGCTTTTTTTTTTTTTTTTTAAACAACAACTGCTTTATATAAGGCTTATTTTTATTTATTTTGCCTTATTTTCTCAAATGGTTTATTTTTTCACTTCCTGTCCATTCTCATTCATTTTAGTAAATTTATATACTAACTCTTAAAATTAAAGGCTCTACTCTGTTCCTTTTCTCAATTATTGCATTTTTAAATAGGGAAATGTATCTTTTTCCAAAACAAAATATGCTTCTGTAGCTCAGAAAGCAAACAGCTGTTCGAAAATTGAATACTTTGTCGGCTAAAAAACCCGTAAGCAACTTTAAACAGTGATATAACCATTATACTGTAAATTCAAGTGAAAAACAAAGATCTAAAGCTGTCTGAACATACTCAAAGGTGTAACAAATTTTGCTGGTCCAGACGGAATTCAACCAATATTCTAGTTAACAAAACATTTACAAACCGAACATGAATTTATATTAACACAATACTAGCGTGATTTACACCATTACCAAAGAGTTTAAATCTGCTGCTTTATGCAGAGTGCTCTCACCTTGATTTGAGGAAATTAAACAGACCAGGGCAACATGCAAAAAACAAAACAAAAAAAGACATGAGCCCATGAATCAGAGGACTGCAGGGTAGGTAAAGCATGGGAATTAATACATCTCCCATTGTTACCCCTGACTGCACAAACACTAACAAGAGCAAGACAACCATGAAAGTTCAATAGAGCTTCTTTGAAATCCCACACTTAATCAGTAAGACACAGATTCCTCTGCAATAATATGCTGTAGACTTCAAGATTAGCAGAGAACCTCCGTCCCTTTTAATGGTCTATGCAGAGATACATGAAGATGCTAGGATTTGAACAATATGGTTATGAGAGACTGCACCACAGAGAACATAAATGTAAACATTATAACTGAGTTTGATTTTTAGTAAAAGTGATTGCAGTACAAACCCTTTTTTTTTTTTCAAACTACTTGTTTTCATAAAAGCATGTACAATAAAATATGTACATAAACAGGTTAGAAACATTTGAAAGACTCTTAAAAAAGTACATACAAGACTTAAAATATCTTGAAGTGTCCTGAAGGCACCATCGCTACTATGCTGGGAATGTGTCCTGTTTCTGATCAGCCTATCAATGCAGTATCCCTTTTCTCCCTACTCAAAGTTCAATCCTGAAAGGAGCACACTTATCTTCAATGGGCGTGAAGAGCATTCAGATCCTAATATAGAATGTGAGACTAACATAATTAGTGGTTCAAAAGAAGAACAATACAGCCGTCCTAGAAGAGAGACTGCTTGTTGGGTCAACAATGAGCACTTATGAAAAATCTGTAGTTTACAACCTCAAATGCTGCTGCTTATCCCAAAGGGTTAAAAAGAGAAAAGAAAAACCCCAAACCTTTTCTAAGGGTCACAAACATGCTCAAAAAGCAGGGAACTGCTCAGGCATAATTAGCTCATCAACAAAGAAGTATGCCACTTTACCAGTTTGTCCACCCATGCAGTTGTCAATGCTGCCTATGGGGACCCTAAATGATGTTAGTTCAAATGGACAGAAAGAAAAAGGGTTCTCAATACTTACAAAACTATCTGTATTTTTGATAGTAAGTTGTATCTGAAGAGTATCTGTATAGTGGTTCTTTCCCCTAATTGTTGCTATATTTTTATGGAAAGGCAAAATATTTAAGTAGTTCACCTGATGGGATGACATTTTGACTACCATGCATTCATTTAAGTTAACAAAGAGCATTTTAAAAAGAAAAAATCCTTTGAGTTTTAGATGAGAAGTCTTAACCACGGAATTACAAATCTACCAAATTAACGAATATTTTAACGCCATTTTTCTATTATGTATCTGGGTACAACCTATAATGCTAGTCTGCAAATTACTTGTTACAATTGTGTTTGAGGTGGTTTGTAGATCTGTGTGTTGATATTGATTAAAAATACCAATCCATTATAAATTTAAAAAAAAATCAGATTCTAAATTCTTCCACTCCTATTCTCAGGAGACAGGAAGCAACATGATAATTTCTGGTCATCAGCAGAACAGACTGATATGAGTGAGGTACATCACTATTTAAAAATATATGTATTGGTCTATTTCCCCTAGGCTGAACAAACATTTTTATACAAGGGATACTGCCATTTTAAGTTCCCATAAGTCTCATTAGGTGTCGACATTCAAAATTCTTCTTCAACAGCAAAGTGATTTTGCTTCTTCCGAACATTCCAGTGTAAACACTCAGCCAGGCTTTCAAACCAGTCACTCACAGGATCTCGGAAACAGATCGAAGGGAGGGGATAGCAAGAGGTAGTGATGCTAATACTGCAATACAGGAATACCGTCAGTTAGTAAAGAGGGAGGATAAATAGTAGTAAAACTGTACATTTGTGGTTACAGAATCAAACAGTCCTGGATTCCCAGATTTATCTATCTTTCTTTCTTTTAAATACACCCTTGGGACACTGGCTACATCACTAAGCATTCAATCCTTTGGAGAATGGTCAGTTTCCAAAGTCTGGGGGTGACAAAGATGGGGCACAGTGCCTAAATAATACAATGAGCAGAGTGCTTTACAAATGTTGAGAGATTCTGTAAATCAAAGCTCTTGGGAGCAGAGGGTTCTAGGCCAACCTGCCTTGCCCATGATCCTCTCTCATCTTACCCCTTGCTGGGGTTTAAGCACCTCACCTTTAGACTAACTCAAAATTTAACACCTTAAAATATTAAACTGTCACCATGATCTTAAAATTTCAAAAATAAGGGCAGCAAATACTAGAGTCTAACTTTTCTACTAAAGGACCAATCACCAAATCTAAGATTGGGATCTCCGAGTCCTGCTGTTCACCTAATCTGTCCGTCCTCTCCATTTTTCAAGTGGTCAGGGCAATACAGAAGACTCCAAGTGCAAGAGCCTAGCAATTTTCCAATTCCCTGCCTGCCCACAAATATGAAACAAAGGCAGTGTGTCACACAGCATGACTGGTCTACCACGGAAAACACCACACTGAGCAGAAGACAATTTGCATTTTTTTCTTAGCGTATCCTCTCTGGGCGCTCAAATTTCATTGTATCTGTCAAGAGGTTAAGTCCTTTCAGCCACAGCACTGTGTCTCATGAGCTGCAGAATCCTGTCACTGAAAGTAGCAAGAGTCCATCAATGCATCTGCTGTTGTATACGTCTGAGCACAACAAAGGGATGCATCTGCTCTTTATGATGTTTTATCAGCTTTGCCAATGGCACAGGACACAAACATGGTCTTATCTGGAGAAGTAGAGTACATGAAACTCACATTCACCTCACTGGGCTCAACAGGTCTCATGATCAGGACCATAAGTTGAAGTCCACAGAATTCTTTAAGGACATGCATTAAGTAATGTGTGTATGGTTTTTCCTGACACTTCCTTTGCTTTTAAAATGTGACTGAAAATTTTTTTCTTCAAGTGAGAAAATGCCTGAAACAATATAGCATTTTTAATTCAGCTTGAAATTTAAGGGTCATGATGGCCTATCATAAAGCCCTCAATCATTTGCTTACTATAACCCAAGTTTGAAAGTGTGGCCGCAGATACTTGTGTCAATATTATGAAGGAAGGTCATAACAGTCAAAGAAAATTCTTCACCTGTCTCCATGGCAGACTTCCTGTCTCTTCCTCCCATCAAATGAAACCCATGCTGTGTTCCTGGCATCAGGGGACAGCATAATCTGAGGAAGAGAAAAGCAGAAGACTCAAGAATGAAATAATAAGAGCGTTTGTAGCTAAAGGGCAAAGAGGAAGCACTCCCCTGAATATTACACTTTTGTTATTACTCTTCAGTGATCTAATTGTTGTACTGAAATTTTGCTTCCTCTCCTGCCATTTTTTACTGAAAGGTTTGGCATATTATGCATAAAAGTTTAATATTTTATATACAATTTACTTCATGTGCAACATATACGTCCCCTTGTTATATGTACATTGAAGCCTTTTCCTAATGATGGCAATAAGCTGATTTACCAAAGGCATTCCAGTTACAAAAGACCTGAGCTTGATATAAAAGTCAATACATGACCCAATTCAATGAGATGAGATTATGAAATTCTCCACAGAACAGAGTCTAATCTGCATTCTAGAATAATAAATTTGAATTTTGATGCAGGGTGAATCTAAGGCTTGCAAATTTAAGACAGTTTTTCTTTTAAATAAGAGATGCCATGAAGTGATCAACTAGCACCATAATAGCATTATCATCTACTGTGTAGATAATTGTGGGTTTATAGAGATGCCAATAATAAGCAACAAATCCATGAAATAAAATCTTACCATTTCTTTAAACTCCACCCAGCATGCTCACTCTCCTGGCCACTTTTTCTGCCCCACACCCCTCTAAGAAATAGCCCAACACTTCTATATTATAGATTACTACACAACTGTTTCAGTTATATAAATTAATAAACACAAAACACCTGGCATTATTTTGAACTCAAAAATGTATTTGTGAAAACAAAATCCACTCTGTACCAAGACCTTGCCTGCCAAATTTTTCTGCAGAACTATATTTAACCACAGTAGTAAAAGACAGAGTTTATAACAGATGTGCTAATACCACTTTCACTACACACCCGTAAAAGACTTTTGACACTAGGGTCTGATCCTTCACTGCTTTTCACCTTGTGTAGACATCTACATCTATGCAAAATGGATATAAAACACTATTACTAATTAGAATGGTAGTGTATTTACACCCACTTTGCATAGGTACAGATGACTATATAGGGTGCAAGTCAGTGGAGAAGTGACTAGAAGTTTATTCTTCTAAACAAGTATATGTTGCTTCAAGAGTACTTGACAAAGTTCTACAGTATTCAGTCATGTTTTGGCATGATGGATAATAATGAACACATTCAACAGTTATCTCCATAAGTTTCTAACTTTAAAAAACGAAGGAACACAATTTAACCTTGAGCTCAACTCCTGCAGGAACAACAATGGGCCTGAAGGACAGTGAGTGAGGGCAGATTGGGGTGATCATGATTGCAGGAACATTTGGATGAATCATTGATGCTCCCGCTGCAGCCGCATAAGCCGTGCTACCAGTTGGTGTGGAGACGATCACGCCTGTGAAGGGAACAAGAGTTTTATCTGTGTGGCTGCTTGGCTCGATGCTGTTATTTAAAACGAGGCTAAGAAACAGGACTGTTGCACTTCCTTCATTAGAAAATACTTAAAAAAAAAAAAAAAAAAAGTTCTTTCTGACTTTAGTCATTAGCTGGATTTCTCCTCCACTCAACACAGGTGTAGTAGAGGCTGGAATTTTTAGCTAAATGCTTTAAAAGATTCCTTATAAAAAAGTTAAATTGGTGAAATAGAAAGGCCTAAACCACCAACTCGCATTTCATATGACAGATGTGGTAATAAACACATGACCGCGAGCCAGAAACAACTTTCCCAGTCCTAGCACTGACACAGACTACACCTCTACAGCCTTGGGCGAGTCACGTAAAACTACTGTGCCTCAGCTTGCCCCTTTGTATAATGCAGATAATATTTACTTTTCTTAGAGGGATAGAAGGATTAATGTTTCTGAAGAGTTTTGCAGGTGAAGTGCTAATATTAAATAAGTAGTGACTTCATTAAAAGATCTTAAGATTTCAGCAAACTCAGACATTCAACTCCAGGATCTTCCCCAACCATCTCCCCCTCCCCCGCTTGCCTTTTGTCCCTAATTCCCCTACACAAACAAGTGGTGACTTGACACTAGGCCTCCACATAATAAGATACAATCTGTAAGCCTCTTTTCTGCTTTCAGTGCTGCTCTATGGACTGCAACAATTGTCTAAATGAAACTCACTACTCCTCTGAACACTTAGTTTTCAACAACCCAGGAGCAGAAGCCAAGGCCTTGATTTCTACCTCATAAAACAATGCACCGATTTTTTAAAAAAGTAGGAGCAACCTAAATAAGAGCTGATTACCTCATACTGTTAAGACAGGAACAGGCTGTAAGCTTTTTGATTATGAAATGGCCTTACCATCACCTTGAACTGTGGTTATGTGATGTCCATCTAGAAAAACATCCACATTGGAAAGGTAGGAGGAAGGACCTCGATCCACAACAACTTCATTTAGGACCTGACAATGTACAATACCACTAGTTAGTTATTTCCCTGGCAGCATAATATTTGACAAGTGACCAGTTAAGTATGTCTCCCAGATCTTTGAAAAGGTTAACACCGCCCACCCCACACACTCACCCCATTATAATGTCAGCCAACTTAGTCTTGGAGAGACATACTTTTGTTTTAGTGATCACCAGTTGTAATGATTATTTGGTGCAGTGGATCAAAAATTACTTTCCAAAAGCCAGTTTCCATTAGCGTTGATAGATTTTCCCTTTGCTTATATGAATTAGTGGGAGATTCAGTGGTAAAGATTACTCTAAGTAATTTCTTGGTTTTCAAAAAGTAAGGAAACCTCTGGTGCAGATACAGAATATTACAGAAATTAAACACAATGAGGTTGTTTCTGCACACTCCACCCACCCTTTTTTCCATTAGCTTTAGTAACCATTCTGGAAATTATGTGGAATCAGATATCATAGGTGTCATAATACTGGGTTAATATTTTTGGGTGTAGATACAGTACACAAAAGAGAACTGGAGATTATCTCAAGTGAAGACTGAATTATTTCTTAGTTCTTTTGCTTATTTCCCATTTTATGCTATTCAGACCTGATATTGCATGATATGCTTGCCCATTTCCATCTCTAGACTTGTAGAGATCACTCCATTTTCTTCAATACCATTTTGTATCAATGTCTTCTTCTCTCTGTGTTCCTTTACTACTTTCACTTTCAGTCTGCTCCGGAGAACAAGCGCTGCATTGCCTATAAGAAAAAAATAAGTGAAGAAAAACAAACAACACACACACACACACACACACACACACACTCACTCCAGAGTGGCACCTACTACATTATCAGGTTTCAGAGTAACAGCCGTGTTAGTCTGTATCCGCAAAAAGAAGAAGTGGGCTGTAGTCTACGAAAGCTTATGCTCTAATAAATTTGTTAGTCTCTAAGGTGCCACAAGTACTCCTGTTCTTCTTTTTACATTATCAGGAACTGCAATATTTTCACACCAAGCTGGTAGCATTCACTGTGAAATGTTTTCCCCCCATTTTTCAGTTGCTAATAATGTTATGTATCCGAAGAAGTGGGCTGTAGTCCACGAAAGCTTATGCTCTAATAAATTTGTTAGTCTCTAAGGTGCCACAAGTACTCCTGTTCTTCTTTCTGCAGGAGAATTTTCCATCCTTTGTCTTAATTAAAAATAGAAATTTTTTTGTAGGAATGAGCAAAACTTGAGTCAAATTTGAATAATATAAGCATAAAAACCCACTTTCCCCCATATGTTCTAATGAGAAATCTGAGAATTTACATGTACATAACCTAAAGCAGCTGAAGATAGAAACTTTATAGTTGGCTTGTTTGATAATCCTCAGGGAGATGTAAGTAAAACAAGCATGAAGACAATCAATTCATTTTTAAAAAGGTATGAACGATGAAAGACAACAATTTAGCAACATGAGAATTCTGTTAACATGTTTGGATGTCTTAATTTTGGGGTGCAAGCTGAGCAGCTGTATTTCCCAGTGACATCAGTTTTTTTATTTTATTTTATTTCAAACACAATTTAAATACCAAGAACTACTGTAAATGCAACTTTCAGGTTGAGAAATCAAGCACTTAACAGTCAAACTTCAAAAGTTAAGATTTTTCCTTCAGTGCTAACTCAGTCACACACATTTTTCCATACTCCATGTAAACTTGAACGGTTTACTATTTAACATATCAATATATATCAATATAATTGGCTATATTAGAGTCACAAAATAAAATTAAAGTTTCTTCTAGAATGTTTTTAATTTTCTGACTTTTGGATGCTTGATTTCTTACCATTTTAACATGGCATTGTTTACAAAAACAGAGAAGTTACAGGTGGTTGGGTCATCTAGCGTATGTCCATGCCATTAGATCTAGGTTTTTGCATTTTATACTCCTAAATTGTGCAAAACATTAGTTCTATATTCTTTCCTTACACACCATAACCAAGAAGTGATCTCTGGATCATTCCAACTTTACAAATAAGTGAGGAAAACAATATTGAAAGTTAATAAAATATCTATGTATTTATTTTTGATAGGTCAGCTGAGTCCTATTTTAAAGAAAAACTCTAACAAGACAAATACAGGATAACTCTCTAAAAAGCAGCAAAGGCATTAGAAGACTTACCTTCTATAACTTGAGTAACTTGGGACTGAAAGTTCTCAAAGTTAAAGGGGGTAAGAAATCCAAGAGATCCCAGATGAAAAGCCATAACTGGAGGTACGCTACCCTGTCAATAGAAAGAAGAATTGGGAAGCTGTTAAATGTTGCACAAATCAAACAGTTATTTCCATGCTTTTTAATGTGTAAGAGGTACCATATTACAGCCCAATCTGTCTGCAAATATCTTAATTACGAGTTTTACTTCAGTTGTGCATAATAGTAAAAACCAAAGGTATAATTCAACTAGGTAGCCCTCATGCTTTTTGGATGAGAAGGGGAGACTTGGCGGGAGCAGAATAAAATAAATACAACATGGCAGAAAACTTCAAGACTGTTTCTAACATATAGAGGACTTGTTTAGGGAGAGGACTTCTAATAACTATTCCCTATAGGACTCACCTGAAAAAGCGAAGAAGCATAAAGCAAGGTACCATCTCCTCCCAGGCATATGATAAAGTCTATCTGATTGGAGATATCATCATAATCTAGAGGATAACATTGACAATAAAGGTTTAATTTACATAATGTATCAAAGGTTTAAATTTATGGATATAAATTTGGTGCAGCACACTGATGCTAATTTACAAGTGTAAATAATTGACAGCAGGCTATCAAAACAACAGCTACATGGGTTTATCAAGAATAGGTTTCCATCAAACAATTCTGATTAATTTGAATGGATCACTAAGGAAACAGGATTAAAAGGCAGTAAACCTAGATTTTAAGAAATCATTACTGTACCTTCTCTGAAAGTGCAAAATTTCTTCTTCACTGGTCCAAAATTATCATCATTAACTATGGCTGGGTCTTCTAGCACTTTTTTTTCTACATAAACTATCATGTTGTTCTCCTAAAAGAAGCATAATTATTTACTAAAAAAAAATCTGCTAATAAAATGACAAGTGCCTGAACCTCAGCAATATTCTATTAGTTTAAAACATATAATGATGTAAAATATTACAAGACTGATTGCCTACTTCTGTATGTATTGTTACAATCCTGTAGCATTTAAGCATTACACTTATTGTCATATGAAGGCCACATAACGATTGAATTAATGACACTAAACTTTGGAATTTTCATTACATGCTTGTGATATGGTAATGTTTGCTAATATTTTTCTCAAGGCATAATGAAATGAATATTTACCCTATTCATCTATGTTAAAGAAGCAGATTCCTTTAAGCTAAATTAAGCTGAGCTCTTATAGCAAGAGAGTCACTTGTTTTAAAGTTTAACAATTTATTATTTCTGTTTTTCTCTTATATGTATTGACTTATTTATTCATTCGTTCATTATTTATTTGAATTACCTCAGTAAGATATACACAGAGTTCTTTAAAAGGCTGGAGCAGACTGGCATCGCGAATCTTTTTAATAACAAGGACACTCTTTGGAGGTTTGTTCCATGTCAACCGCTGACTTGCTGGGTCCTGAATATGCCTGTGGAGGGAAATCAACAGTATAATTATTATATGTGGGAAAATGGATTGTAATTTCATGACCATCAAGTTAACAGTCCCCTTTAGTCAAAGTATGCTGAACTAAAAGAGAGATGAATGAATCATGAAAAACCTTAATACGATAGCTAAATTTAATCTAGTAAAGAGATCAGATTGGCTACAATGCAACGCCACACCAGCTTTCAGCAAATATGTGATTGCACTTTTCATTGAGAACATTCTGTTCAGTCTTTATTAAGAAAACGTTCTAAGTTTTAATCATGAGAGGTCCGGAAAGATGCAACTAAACAATTATACAGTGATTTATAATTAAAGCGGTTTTCTTGGAGCCAAACAGCACTCACTGCTTTATACTGTATAGGGTTCTGACTAGAGGGACCATTTTTCTGCCCCAGTATAGCAATTCTTATTTCCCCACTGAGTTGACAGACTCAAGTAACATTAAGGTGCCCACTCCTGCAGGTTCAAACATGCTAGAGAAGTTTGAGAACATGGGTCCTTTGTTTCTGCTGGGAGCATAATTAGCTACTAAAGCCCTTTCTTGAACTACAAACCACTCCACTAAGGGTAGTGTCTACACAGCAAGTATGTACCCATGGCTGGCCCATGCCAGCTGACTTAGGCTAGGGTCGCGGGGCTGTTTCATAGCAGTGTAGACTTCTGGGCTTGGCTTGCAGCCCAAGCTCTGGGAACCTCCCGCCTTGCAGGTCCCACAGCCAGGGCTGCAGCCTGAGCCCAGAAGTCTGCACAGCCCTGAAACAGCCCTGCAGCCCAAGCCCCATGAGTCGAAGTCGGTTGGCACGGGCCACCCACAGGTGTGTAGTTGCTGTGTAGACATACCCTAACAGACTTCCAGCAACTGTGCTCCCCTGTCTCTTGCATTAGAGGCCATTCCACTTGGACTATCAGAGTGGAGAAGCATTCAATTGTAAATCTGAGAGCACAGTAACATGAAAGACTACCTATGCTTTTCATCCAACACTGTAATAGTCAGCATGGGTCTATATCAATCTAAAGAACGGTAAACAGTTTTCTCTCAATTATTTTAAAGGTACGTTTCCCTTAGTATTTTGATATAGCCACTCCAATTTACCTACCAAGCTTCAGCCAAAACCATTTATAGCTCAATTTTAAATCCTACAGATCATCAATCCTACAGTTTTTCTTCAGACTTGAACATAGCCATTAAATTCATCCAAAACGGCCGTAGAGTAATAAGAGGGAAAGCATTTTAATCAATGAGAGTCTCAATCTGAAATAATTAAAACCAAAACTTGTCAAGAGTTGTAAAGGGAAATTTTAAATATTTCAGCTCTAGTCTGGGAAGTTCCCTACGTAAACATTTTATATTTCCTCTTCAGAGATATTACAAGAGTGCTATTCAGAAGGAATAACTAATTAGCTTAGTTAAACAGCTGTTCAAGTTATTCTATTCCTACACAAAAACTTCACTGAGGTTCTTGCTATATGAGAGTGCATATTTTCCTTTAAAAAAGACTTTTACTGTCCAATTCACTTTTCAGTTTGTCAAACTCACTTCTAATTTTACAGAAACAACCTTAGCCTCAGATCTAATCTAACAATTAGACCAATATAACTTTTTGTGGATTTTTTGGGAGGGAAAAATCTGTAATGGAACCTCAGTTGTAACCCTAAATATGAGGCAACAACTGTGGCTGCATAATACATTTAGCTGATTTAGGGAACACATCTACATTCTGCTCTATTTCTTTAGCATGAATGTCTAAAGCTAAGTAAATAATTTCACACTTGTGCTTAGCAGTTTATAAGCATCTCATCTTTTTCCACAGGCTGTAGATGTAATCTAGGCAGAAAAGTGGATTAATGCAAATGCTGAACAAGCCAAATTTGCAAATAGATTTGGAATAGCCATCTTTTGGAAGATCGAGGTTAAAACAAACAGCTGTTTTATACCTCCTGGCATCTCCAACACACATAGGATCAAAGTTTCATTAAGCTATCCGGAATTGCAAAATAAAAGCTGAAAAGATCAGCTCCTATATCCAGAATTGCTTATACGTATATTGTATGTAGATATACAGCATTAACTACAGACTGTAGTGAGATACCGAAACACCAAGTACATAGTCGCTGACAAACAGTACTGTATTTTTTTATATAGATGTAACAGAATGTAAAGGTGAGAACAGGGATCAGAACTCATGTACCCTATACCATCTACAAGGCCTTCAGTTTCCTCCATCCTTTTCTCCACTATATTTAATCCTGTTAGATGTTTCAGTTTTGAAGACAAAAATATTTAGTTTCAAAGGTTATCACAAACTAAGGTAACTACACACTTTCAAATCTCCTCCAATTTCACCATCCAACTACTAACTGAACTGTTTTTAAAAATAAATCCTGAAGGAATAAGGAACTGAACAATGAAGAAAAGTCACAAGCAGCACATTTGAGATTAATTTTTAATTGCTGCAAAAACAACTGCAAAAGGAAAAGGGATTCAAATTTTACAAGTCATTTTCAACATTAATGACCACGAAGGAAACAATATTGTTTCTCCTCTACACATTTTCAGAAAGTAAATTAGAATATCCTCATATCTGTAACAGAGAGCGACAGGATAAAGACATTTCAACATAATCAGGTTGGTTCTCTGTCAGCTGTAAGAACTGCAGATTGTATCATTACGATGTCACTTAGTAATCTGAGAACACATCAGAACTTATATGGACTTTATTCAAACAAACAAGACAAACGGCTTATTATTTCACTGTACTCACCATTTCCATGCAATTCTATTAAATGAGGGATCATTCATAACATGCTTAAAGATTTTCATGGCTTTCTTCAAAAGTCGTGCAAGTGCTCGAGAGAAAACTCCAGAAAAGGCCTTGACCTAATCATTTTTAGCTGAACTACTACCTTAAACAAATCATTTTTGTCTGAAGTAGATATCCAGTTGAATGTTTCAAATAGTCCTGATAAAATGTTTTTGCTGCTTCAAAGAAAAATTCCTTATTGAAGTGCTACAAAAAAGTATTTAGACGCATCCTAATGTCTTTCATTTCCAAAAACCCCTTTCAAAAAAGTTTAACTGAGCTTAAAAGCTACCAAAAATATAGTATTTAAACAAAAATACAGTATTTGATTTCATTAAAATTTATTCCATTCCGTCATTTCAATAGCTTTTCCACAAACAAACTCTTCAATTCTGTCAAACACTAGCAATGTAAAAAGACTCAGATTTTGTGCTTTTATACCAACTGCTGCCTTTGCACTCTATTCTAGGATTTTCTGTTACATTCCTCTTGCTGAAAGTATTTTAAATGACAATCTGGAAAAAAAAAAATCTGACTTTAAAAATACAATTCTTAAAAGCTGAAACTATCATTTACCGTTTAGATTTCTAAACGGCCTTTCTCTCGTATGACCTGAGAATGTCCTTATCTCCCCAGCAATTCTGAACACTGCATGAGCTGTCTTTTTCTTGGCAATCAGAGTGCTCTTAGTACTGCCTACAGTCTCTGTACTGACTAATCTTGACATGCTATCATTATATTGTACAGCTCTGGGTCAGCCCATGGGGAGGAGTATATTTGCCACAATCAGGTGGTGAAATACATGATGTAAGCAAAATTTTAAACAAATTACAATCAGAGCCACAGACTCCTGTTGACAGAGGGCGAAAGGAAGTTAAAGACCCGCCTACACATTACAATTTCCTCCACACCCTCACTGGAAAAATCACCAACACACTGAGGAAAAATTACTACTTTAAATGCACATTTAAAAACCCAGATCACTTCACTTTGTAAATTTTTAAATTAAAAATTAGAACAACAGTGCACCCACCAACTTATTTTAAAGAGATATTTACCAAGATGGTTAGTCCAAATTGGTATTTACCTTCTCTCTCATCCCACTTCTATTTACCAAATTAGGAATGAATTCAGGTCTGCTCAAGAGAAATATTTATGCTCTAATAAATTTGTTAGTCCCTAAGGTGCCACAAGTACTCCTGTTCTTCAAGAGAAATAGGCATTATTTTTATGCTATACAACTGATATCAACTGGCCGACACCACCTGAAGTATTGAAGTAATGCCTTGTTTCTGCACTAACTTTACCAGCAGAGCATGAGATAAGCAAAATTGCCTGGCTGAGCTTAGTTTCACCTACAGCAGGTGTCACAGGCAAAACGCTTCAATTCATGAGCATGCACCTACAGTATTGTAACTCTAGAACTATCAGTTTGAAACTAAGAAGCACAGGGGAAGTGTTTACCGCATTATGATACCAATTAGCAGATTCTGCACTTTACAATGCCTATGCAAATCTTTGTGTCCCCCGAGTCTTTAAATGGAGAAAAATGCCAATTTATAGGTAGAGTAACACAAGAATGCCAACAGTAAAGAATAAAATAAAGGATGAGAAAGGAATCTGGTAAAAACACCAACAGCCTCAATTTTCAAACATCTACTACTCCTCAAATTCACATGATATTGCGATTCTTTACAGAAAACAATTCTCTCCATAATAACTTTAAACTTCAAATCAATGGAGAAGGATTCCATCACTATCAGATAGTATTGTGCTAAAAAAAAGAATCCCTTCCAATGAAGCTCAATCTCCATCAGTGACAAAAGTCAGGGCTGCCCGGGGGGGGCAGGCCCCAGGCCCTAAAAGAATATAGTATTCTATCGTATTGCAACTTTTTTTTAATGGAAGGGGCCCCAAAATTGCTTTGCCCCAGGCCCCCTGAATCCTCTGGGCGGCCCTGACAAAAGTTCTTTTCTATGTAATTCACTTCAGATACCAAGAATTACAGATTATGTGCGACTTCCCCGAATATAACTAATGTACTTAATACTGTTTGAATTCCCTGCATTATTCTAAGTGAACTGGCTCACGCCCTTTGCCAACTGGAAATAAACTTATTGGAAAATTGGCAAATGTGGGCCATAAATATACACTATATATAAATAAGGAAAAGTTGTTACAAATTATTCAGTTGTAATTCTGCTAAGAAGCTAAAAACCAAAGAATCCTGACAAATATATCTTTAGAGAAGCTGTACTACGAGATCAAACTATTTTAGAAATACATTAAGATTACTTATTTAATTGAGGTATTACATATTTTGATTAGATCAACCATCAAATGCTTAAGTATGAAATTTAGAATAATTTTGCCAAGCCACATTTATATCCTCCAATTCTGGATCTTTAACCTCCAATACAAAGCCAGTTTTCACCAGTCTAGAAAAGAATAATATCAGAGTGTGGCAGTCTATGACCACAATAATGGCAGTGCAACATGCTGCAGTGGGTCAGACCTATGACAATTCATTAAAAAAAAAAAAATAGCTAAGTTGCTATAAAAGCAACAATTGCTTTATAAACTTTTAAACACAAAGCATTAATAGAGGAAACTTGGAGGTAACCTGACTACAGCTATACAAACAAAGCCACTACAGAAAATTCGCTAGAGAAACAGAGACTAAACAAAACTGCATAACCTTGGACATAAAGGGACATTGTCAATTTGAAAGCTAGTTAATGTTTTAGAAAATTTGTTAAAACCAGTTTCAGGTACTACCCCTGCCCTCTGCATTCACCAGGACTTCAAACTTCGCTAACAATGTTTAAGGCAGGAAGATTTTGGAGAGTGTTGGGGACAACTTCCTGGTGCAAGTGCTGGAGGAATCAACTAGGGCAAACAGGGAAGAAATGGTAGGACAAGTAGAAGTGGGTGGCAACCTGGGCAGCACTGACCATGAGATGGTCGAGTTCAGGATCCTGACAAAAGGAAGAAAGGAGAGCAGCAGAATATGGACCCTGGACTTCAAAAAGCAGACTTTGACTCTCACAGGGGACTGATGGGCAGGATCCCCTGGGAGGCTAATATGAGGGGGAAAGGGGTCCACGAGAGCTGGCTGTATTTTAAAGAAGCATTATTGAGGGCGCAGGAACAAACCATCCCAATGTGCAGAAAGAATAGCAAATATGGCAGGCGACCAAGTTGGCTTAACAGAGAAATCTTCGGTGAGCTTAAACACAAAAGGAAGCTTACAAGAAGTGGAAACTTCGACAGATGACTATAAAAATATTGACAGGTTTCAGGGTAGCAGCCATGTTAGTCTGTATCCTCAAAAAGAACAGGAGTACTTGTGGCACCTTAGAGACTAACAAATTTATTAGAGCATAAGCTTTCGTGGTCTACAACCCACGTTGTAGCCCACAAAAGCTTATGCTCTAATAAATTTGTTAGTCTCTAAGGTGCCACAAGTACTCCTGTTCTTTATAAAAATATTGCTCGAGCATGCAGGGGTGTAATCAGGAAGGCCAAAGCACAACTGGAGTTGCAGCTAGCAAGGGATCTGAAGAGTAACAAGAAGGATTTCTACAGGTATGTCAGCAACAAGAAGGTGGTCAGGGAAAATGTGGGACCCTTACTGAATCTAGTGACAGATGATGCGGATAAAGCCGAAGTACTCAATGCTTTTTTTTGCCTTGGTCTTCACAGACAAGGTCAGCTCCCAGACTGCTACACTGGGCAGCACAGCATGGGGAGGAGGTGAGCAGCCCTCAGTGGTGAAAGAACAGGTTAAGGACTATTTAGAAAAGCAGGACATACACAAGTCCATGGGTCCGCATCTAATGTATCCAAGGGTGCTGAGGGAGTTGGCTGATATGATTGCAGAGCTGGGAAGAAAGTGGTGTATTCCTGAAACACTTTGTTAAAGCAATCCCTAAAGAAATGTAACCCAGACAACTGGCTGCTGTCAGTAACAGCACAAGAAAAGCTAGTTAAACATGGGGAGAAGCAGAAATATGACTGTGAGATACTGCGTAAATGTGATTTTTAAGTTGACAAAAAAATATGAATCACAAAGAGATATAAGGTGGGTATACCAATGACTTTACAAGACTGTATTTATATGTTTTTCCAAATCACAAAGATTAAGCCAATAGGCACACGGATTTTACTTTTAAGAGTCCAGTTCAATATGCACTATCTGTCCTCTTCACAAGATGATTTTTCAGGGCTTGTGTGGTGCAAATGGTACATAGATTTTTGGCTGCATCAGACCCTACACAGGCACTTCTTAAGCTAACTGAAAAAATCTTTGTTTAAGCACTGGGTAAAATACAGTGGATATTGATTAAAAAGACCAAGATATTCTCCTGAATGTAGGACGATAATACTGTGCATTTGAAAAAGAGGTACTTACATTATAGTTTTAGGGTTCTGCAGCATACATGCCTTTGGTCCAAATGTGGTCACTGGGCATGGTCCATGCAAGGAGCGTGTCCTCCTGAAAAATGAAACACATGTAAGGAAATGCGGAATATAATTCATTCCTACTTCAAAGACACAGGTAATTTGGATAATGAAGTAGTTATGGTAAAAAAGAAGGGTGGGGGGAAATTACACTTCTAAAGTCTCAGTATGCAACTGATCAGCAAGTCAGTGTAATTCTACACTAATAACTGCACACACAAAGTTAAAATGCAGTTGCTGGTATCTACAGGTCTGCATTTGAGCACCATATGTTGACTTCAGTGATTATTGCAGTTGAAGCATTAGTAGAAGCTCATCTAGACTGTGTATAGCATGTAGAAATACTACTACACTTCTAGTATCCTAGTACTGTACCAAACACACTTACTTGACTTGTTCCAGCTTCACCTCCATTCCCTACACAGGAAACACCACAAACTCAATAATACCAGAGTGACAGCGAAGTTTCCCCTACACAGTTCTGCCAGTGTATGTCAATCCTGACCCACAACATTCCTGTTATTTCAGTCCTGGTTTTCTCCTGAGCAAAGGCTAGTAGATGTGCTGTTATGTAATGGGACAAAAGTCCACTAGAGATAGTAGGTGAAGATCAAACTCACTTGACTGTGACAATCAAGTCTTGAGCATAAAAATTAAAGACTAAAATCAACAATATAAACTTCAAATTCTTCTTGACTGTGTGAAAAGTGAAAGCATATATTGTTAAAAAACTAAACTCCCATATCAGAATTAAAAATACATAATTCTTGAAAGTCAACTTTTAAGGGTTTTTTTCAAAACTACTGTAAAGAATATGAATGACTAGTGACAGGTTTTTCCAATCATACAACATGAATCCTAAACCAATACTTAAGCAACAACCACCAACAATAAGAATCTAGAGCAGGGGTAGGCAACCTATGGCATGCGTGCCAAAGGCGGAACGCGAGCTGATTTTCAGTGGCACTCACACTGCCTGGGTCCTGGCCATCAGCCATGCATTTTAATTTAATTTTAAATGAAGCTTCTTAAACATTTTAAATACCTTATTTACTTTATATACAACAATAGTTTAGTTATATATTATAGAAAGAGACTTTCTAAAAACATTAAAATGTTTTACTGGCACGGGAAACCTTAAATTAGAGTGAATAAATGAAGACTCGGAACACCACTTCTGAAAGGTTGCCGACCCGATATAGAGAATTAAAGAGTGTTCAGCTGTTGGATCGACCAGGTGATTACAGCTTTTTAGGTAGTGCAGCAAAGTTCCTGAAGTTACAGCACATTAAGACACTACGCTACACGAGACTCTCAGCAAATTTTTGAAGAAGGCTTTACTAAAAGACAAGCAAAACAGCACATATATTCCAATTGTAATATTGCCCAGCAAAACAAAAAACAACAACGTCTGTGTTCTGTCTTTGTTATATAGTTCAATAGTTTCATGGCCTTCACTAAACATTTTGCAACAGAACAAGTTCACCATCCCGGCCCAATGGGGGCGGCAAGAAGCAGCGCGGGCAAGCGATGTGCTGGCCGCGGCTTCTCGCCGCCCCCATTGGCCCAGGACGGCGAACCGCGGCCAGTGGGGGCCGCGATCGGCCAAACCTGCCGCGTCAGCAGGTAAATAAAACTGGCCCGGCCCGCCAGGGTGCTTACCCTGGCGAGCCGTGTGCCGAACGTTGCTGACCCCTGTAATAAGCTATGCAAAATGATTGATACATATTGTATAGATACACAACACCCACCCCTAAAATATATTCTTAACAGGTATGCATATTTAAAAAGTACCCTATGTCTTAAATTGAGACATGCAGTGTGATCCTTGATAACCATTTTTGATAAAATTCACCATGCCTGGATACATTTTCAGGTCTTCGGCAATGTACAAGCCAGAATGATTTAATCCCCGTTGTATTAATTTAGATGGAATAAATGGACCAAAGGTGATAACTTAGTCAATGTCCCTTTCTCTGGCCCAGTCTGGTCAGGACATCCCTCAGGATTAGAATAAAAAAGGTCCAGGGACTGAGAAGGTCCAGGGACTGGGGGGTGCCAGACATGATGGTAAGCTTGCTCAGTAGCTTTGGTTTGTTCTCCTTCAATGTTCTTCCTTTACCCACCCAGCCCCTCCAAAAAAACCTTTCTTTTAAGGATCCAAAAAGTGAGTGATGGGTAGAATAGCCCATCCCCTCATTATTTTGTCCACCAATTAGGCCTAATATCCGACACACCAATTTTGGTTCATTAACTTATGGCTCCACATATTGGTTTTTAACAAGCATAACTTCAACAGTCCTTGGATTAAATCAATGGGGCATCTTTGGTTTTGACTAATCCAGTTTCTCTGGTTCTCATCCACATCTGTTATTATAGATTGTGCCATTTTATGAATTTAGACTCACTTCTTACAAATTGAACTCATGATTAGGGTAAATTTGTAGGCCTTATTATCACAACAGCCCCAATCCTGCAAACACTTAGGCACTTCAAATAATAAATCAATGGGACTGCTCATGGTAGTAAAGTTAAGCATGTGTATATTTGCAGTATCAGGGCCTTGTGCATGTCCTGAATTACTAGTATTTTTCTTACAAGAGTTTTGTTTGGAACGTTAAAAAAAAAAAAAAGCTTCCTTTTCTCCCCATCACCAGCCACTGAAAGAATTCTTGCATCAAAGGCTAAAGAAGCCAAATTTTAAGTGCAACTTCTGATAATTAACTGAATTATTATGTGGAAAAATACTATAAAATGATGCAGACAGCTGGCCAATGACTAGAGAAATCTTTCAGTACCATCACCACTGAGAAATAGTGGATTGGAATTATGCAATCACGTTTAAAGGAGGGCACACGGAGATACACAGAATATCAAATGCAAAAAATTCCTACTTTACCATCAATCTGTCTTGTTTGTTTGTTAACATTAATCTTTCCATCAACTGCACTATGACAAAGGCAGTAACTAGTTGATTTACACAGTTTGTAAAGGAATCCCAAATGAGGGGGGAAAACAAACAAAATTCACAATTTCTGGATTCAGCAATATTAGCATTTTCTCTCTAGTATAAGGGGAGGAAGGCAAGTGATGGAGAGTTGATACACACACTTTTCTGCTGCGGATATTCTAGTTCCAAACCAATTTTTAAAAAAATATTATTTTTTGATAGTCTGGTCAAATCATGTGAACAGACTGTATGAAATTTAAGAAAGAATATGTCGGCATGTCACAGAGCCAGTAGACTTTTGATTGATAAAATATAAAACTGCATTTCAATAGCATTTTTCAGAGGATCAAAGTGCTTTACAAACATGAGCAAAGCCGAACATTGGCTAGATACCCATTTAAAGATTAGTTTCAGGCACAGAGAGGTTATATAACTTATCAAGGTGTCACAGAAAGTTAATGGCACAACTGGGAATATAATTTAGTGATCTTGGTTGCCATTAGGGTCAAATGAGCTCCCAACCCATTTAGAAATAGAGTGACTTGACAAAAAATAAATGTGGCAGTGAAGATGAGATGCCATGAAAATTTCATCCAAAGACTGATCTAGATGGTATCAAATGTGATGATGTTTCGGAGATAGTAATAGGCCAATTTGGAGGCCTAGGAAAATGTGTCTACACCTGCAGCAGTGGGTTTCAGAGCCTAAGTCAACAGACTCAAACTTGTGCTACGGTGTTAAAAACAGCTACACAGATGTTCTTACTCTGGCTCTGAAACCCACTCCACTCCCCAGGTTTCAGAACCTGAGCAGGGGCATCTACATGGCTATTTTTAGCACTGCTGTGTGAGCTCAAGTCTGTAGAACCCGGGCTCTGAGAACTGCTGTCATGGGCGGTTATTTTGGCAATGAAGACATGCCCTAAGAAGCATAAAGGACAGCATGTGCAGGATTAAGCCAAACACAAGATATGAGTCGACAGTGTGCCCTTGTTGCCAAGAAGGCTAACGGCATTTTGGGCTGTATAAGTAGGAGCATTGCCAGCAGATCAAGGGACATGATCATTCCCCTCTATTCGACATTGGTGAGGCCTCATCTGGAGTACTGTGTCCAGTTTTGGGTCCCACACTACAAGAAGGATGTGGAAAAATTGGAAAGAGTCCAGCGGAGGACAACAAAAATGATTAGGGGGCTGGAGCACATGACTTACGAGGAGAGGCTGAGGGAACTGGGATTGTTTAGTCCGCAGAAGAGAAGAATGAAGAGTGATTTGATAACTGCTTTCAACTACCTGAAAGTGGGTTCCAAAGAGGATGGATCAAGACTGTTCTCAGTGGTAGCAGATGACAGAACAAGAAGCAATGATCTCAAGTTGCAGTGGGAGAGGTTTAGGTTGGATATTAGGAAAAAACTTTTTCACTAGGAGGGTGGTGAAGCACTGGAAGGGGTTACCTCGGGAGGAGGTGGAATCTGCATCCTTAGAGGTTTTTAAGGCCAGGCTTGACAAAGCCCTGGCTGGGATGATTTAGTTGGGGATTGGTCCTGCTTTGAGCAGGGGGTTGGACTTGACCTCCTGAGGTCCCTTCCAACCCTGATATTCTATGATTCTATGACCCCACCCCTACAGAGTCCCATTACCATTGCGTCCAGAACCCCCCAACAAGCCCCTGTGCATCCAGATTCCCTCCGCACCTGGACCCCCACTGAGCTGCCCATACCCAGATTGCCCCACATAGAACCCTCTCAACCCATACCTCAACCCCCACACATATTAAGCCCCTCCACACTTGGATCCTGCCTTGCTGAGCCTGCCTGACCACACCTGGTGCACCTGGCACAGAGGGGCAGGGTACAGGGGTGTTTCAGGGGCAGGCCCAGTCCTTGTGCTGTGTCAGGGCTGGGTGCAGTTTCACCGCTGAGTCTGTGTCCGGGGGCGGGGGGGAGAGAAGGGGAAAGGGAAGGGGGGGCAGGGGGAGCTGCACAGTTATCTCCCACCTCTGTGCAACCAGTGGCCTGTACTCCTCAGTACCATGCTGGAGCCTCCACATTTATTTGACAAATAAAATTTGCAGAATGCCCACAGGAGTAATAGACTGTTGCAGAGGGGCTTGGTTGTCAGGCCATCAGAAATGCCTCCAGGGCCAGAAGACGTCTATAAGCACTGGTTCTGGCTCAGAAATTGGAAAAAAAACAGATTCCTAATTTTTCAGCAAATGTAATGGTGAAAAACCCAGCTTTCTAAGCATTTTTATGCAGGTGACCATGAGTCCCTTGGTCCTTACTGTGAAGTAAAAGCAACATAAAGCTAAGACAGGCAGGGTGTGGAGATGAAGAAAGACTTTTTCCTTGCAACTTTTATTTTGAGTAAATATTTGCCAACCATTACATATTAGATTATATGAATGAATTATGGGATAAAGTAAGAGGTGTATTTATTTCCTCAGCCTCAAAGAGTTGAGGCAGTAACTTGCAAAACTTTGCAGAGTAAGATACCAAACATACCCAAATGATTGAAGAATTGGGGCAAGCATTTCCAGTGTAATTACAAAAGGTTCTGATTTTTGTTTTGTACATTTAATAGAAGGATTAGATTAACTATTCCTGCATTACACCTCCAATGGAAATTTGAGTTCTGAATTTCAATTTAGCCTCAAACAAAGAGGGACATGGTCTAGTGGCCTGAACATGGGACTAATACCAGTTCTAACACAAGTTTACCTTGGAGAAGTCACAACCTTTCTGCCTCAGCTTCCACCTGCCTCCCCCAACCTGTAAAACATGGATAAAGTTTACCTACCTCCCATATCTATTGGAACAATTAGCTAATGATTGTAAAGCACTATGTAAATGTTACCATAAGCATTATAGTCATTCCCACTGAAAAGTGACAACAGGGAAATAGTGCTGACTCATTCCGAGCCCCAGAGAATTTACAATCTGCCAAATACAAAATTAAATGAACAGTGGAAGAAAGAGATACAACATACAAGCAAGTGATTGTGGTGACATCCTGTTATTTCCACATTTTTAAAAAAGTTTGAATAAATTTGTATTCTACTAATAAAAACAAATATAAAAATTTCTTCCTTTCCAGCAGGCCAATAAAACTGCATTTATTGATATCAGAGACACATGATGGGTGAAGTTGGACCAACTTCTGTTGGTGAGAAAACAAGCTTTTGAGTTTACACAGAACTCTTCTTCAAGGTGACTTAACTGATGTGTCAGTACAATGTATTAGTATAAATTTCAAGCATTGCTGAGCCTATCGGAGGAGGAGACATTAACAGATATTTTTATACTTATCCTTATTTATTCTATTATTAGCAAGAAGAAAAACAAACATACAAGGACTTGAATTACACTATTTCTGAATAGTATATTAAGGATGAACAAGAATTACAAGTACGTGTGGCAGAATGAAGGCAGCACTGATAAAGTCTCCATACATTTTGAAATGATCATATTTTAAAATTAGGATAGTAAACTATTCCCTTGCCTATGTCCCCTCCCACAGCTTCCACTCCACTCAAAATTTCCACCCCCCCAATTGTTCTGTCCCTTTCACCTGCATATTTTATCAAACCTTAAAGAGTGGCATGAAAGAAACTCCTTCCTGCTCCTCCTACAAAGGGCAACCTCTAAATACCCCTGTTCCCACATGGCATTTAAGCAATGAAAGTTATACACAACTCTACGTGTTTGCAGTATTACAACATTGTGCACTGTATGGATTTGTATCTTTAAGGACCTGATCCTGCATGCTGGATCATAACCTCAACTCCTGTGGCATTCATTGAGAGTAGAAGCAGCTCAGAAGCTTAGAGGATCAGATCCTCAACTCTGATGGAAGAAATTCATATTTGATACAATTTACCCAATGTACAGCACCATGTACATCGTTCTAAGGCACTATATAATTAAAATAGGTTTTAGGTAAGGGTGTTATCAGGATCGAATACATGTGTCATTTAATCAAAGGATAAGATTCTTTTATTAAGTGAATAGAGATAAGAAGGTATTACTAACATTTTCTATTCTATTTATAATGTACTAATGTGCTTTAGAAATGTATTGAACTGTGTGGAGAGAGCGCCTGCTAAGTTGATACATAGAGAGAAGTACTCAGTTACAAATACTGCACAGCAAATCTAAGATAATTTTAATTTGACATTTTACAAGTTCCTTTGAACTGGTGGTGAAAGTATCACAAAACCAGCCAAAGAATGACTTAGTTAATGAAATATCTTTTTAAGTAATAAACCTCATTCAAACCACGAATGGATATATATCCCTGACTGCAAAGATAGATTGTCGTTTCAGACCAATTTCTATCCATCAGAGAGCAAACTAAACAAAAGAAAATGGAAACAAATTAAGAAATGTGTGTCCAATAGAAAAAAAAGCAGGTTTCCTAACTAAAAAAAAAAAATGAGTTGGAAATATTCACACCTAGAAAGAGAGCAGAATTTAGGCCAACAGGACTTTTACTCATGTAGACTAATATTAGGTGTTTAAAATCCTATGAACACAATCAAATTTCTGCACTTAAATGCTATTAATTATATGATACATTTCTACATAAATACTTTGTTTTCTTATATTGTACTGTGCAGTCCATAGGCAACAATAGGTAACTCCAAGCATTAAAAGGTTTCCACTGACCCTGCAAGAACATCCTCCAAAATTTTTTAAGTACATTAGCTTTATGTCCCTAAAGAAACTCCATAGAAGCTGCACTTGTTAGAAAACATTTAATTAGCTTACAGTCTGTTTTGAGATCCTCCTGTCTTTGATTTGGGATTCCCTCTCCCCCAACCTCTTTTTCCCCACCCTTATAGTCTCACCTACAAATGCTCCACATTGCAGCAACAATACTGCTAGCAGCACAGTTTGGATGGGGGAGACAATCCTCTCTGGTAAGCAGCTCCTTTAGAATCTTGTCCATGCCCCTCAGGCATCTGGAGGGTCAGAGTTCAGTAGTGCGAGGTACTCCCTCCCTCCCTCAGCAAAGCATACTGCCTCCACAGTACAGTCTTTACCTGCCATTGTTGGTCTGAGGAATGCCACACGAGAAGTTAAATCCAGGTTCCCCATGTCACAGAAGATCATACTAGTAGGTTAACAATCTGATTCGAGGAAGGCAATAGACTATGATCTATGAATAAAATGACTTCTGTGCCATCACCCATTACTATACAGCTGAAATGCATCCAACCAGGTTCTTCTTACCATGTATGCTAACTCTAAATGGAGCTGTGCAAAAGATCTGGTATCAAATCCAGCTCTGCTCCTATAAGGAAGTCTGAACCTTCTTTTTGGATTATATTATTATCAAGCTATTAAATGAATGTACCTCAATGTCACAATTTGTTCCATACTTCATTTTTGTAAGGTGTGTAAAACGGGAAGTTGGATCCTTTGCATAATGGTTGACTTAAAACTGACAACAATGTAACAAATTGTATCTATCTACTCTGTAAAACACAACAGACCTCTGTTAAATAAAGCCACATGTATCCTCGTAAAATTGTCCCTATAAAGAACTTGCCAGAACTAGAAAAATTACTTGAACGCCTGTATACCTATTTTCTCAGTTATGGGCAAGTTCTTTTAGTATATTATAAACACTGCAGCTACGCACTGCATCCACAATTCCTATGCTTTGTAAGAAAAAAAATGTGAAAAGCTATTACTAGGTTCAAAATTCTCTCGAAGCCAGCAGATGATATACCAATGACTTTTTTTCCTTGGTAACTTACTTCTAATCTCAGGAGCTATTTAAGGGTTACCTCACTATGTAAATACAGACTAGAAAAGCAAACACAAAACTTGGGTAAATTTCACTTTTGCCCTACTTCTACAAAAGCAGGAAACTTCCTGCTCATTCAGAAAGAATCAGCAGCATAGAAGATTCAAGTCTAGTTTATTTCATACCTGAATTCTTTGGTGCTTCCAAGGGCTGGGGAAGCAGACAAACTGCGGGTCTTAGCCCGACCCCGGATAGGGTTAGCACAGCTCCAATCCTCATCATCATGACATGCTGAGCAATGAAAAGCAGATTCAGAGCACTCATCATCTTTACTGATACAAAGGTTTTCTTGTTCTGTCTCCATGGTGGAAGTAAAGGAACTTCAGCTGGGGGAAATACAGCTTCCTTTGGGGAAAGAAGAAGTATGATTTTACTTTATTTCAAATTTTGGAGAGTAACAAACCACAAATTAAATGGACGCTATCTAAGTTCATAGGCATAGAACATGACACATACTTCTCAAGCTATTCTTGAAGAGATTCCCACCCTGTGGGGAATTTCAGTGCTCTGACAAATCACAAGAAAGAAACCGGCAGTAGGATGGAGGGATTGAGTGAAGTGCATGTGTGTTAATGATGCCGGTTACCTGGGTTGTTTAGGGCCACTTTCGGCTGCAATTTTAAGACATTAAAATAAGATTGTAAAGAGTTGGTAACCCCTTTCTGTTATAAAAGAAATACTGGACAAAAGCCAAAAGTCATTCTTAGAAGTAACATATCAAAATCTGCAATTACTATTGTATACCTGGATTCATCCTCATCAGGTAAGCGGGAGGCATCCCTAAGTTGCAATGTACAATACACTTGGTCTTAAGAGCATTTTTAGTAACTGTGAATCCAGACAAGGGGGGAACAAGGCATCACATTATGCAGTCCAATACTTTTTTCTACCAAAGCAACTTTATTAGCCTGATACCTCTGTGACCAACAAAGCTGTGGAGCAAATGAACAAGAACTAAAAAATTTGGTTAAGCAGTTCCAGAACACTGAACTACTTGGAAGGAATGGACCTGCTAAAGTAAAAAAATTAAAACATTTTGAGAGAATTTGAATAGTTCACTGAATATATATATAAATAAATAAAAAATAAAACTAAAAAAAAAAAAAAACCTGGTTAGTTTGAGATCTCTATTCTTCTTGTTGCTCCCACCACTTCCAGCAATGTAACTTCAGGCACAGCTCCCATCTGAGACTAAGCAACTAGCAGAATGTCAGGAACAGCATTGCAGTGGACCTAAAAAAGGAACTCTAAGTGGACTTTCTTTCTTAAAACCCTATTTAGAGAAGGTGGGGCCCTGCCAGGCACACAAGTCTCAAGTCTGAGCATACAGTTTTACACGGGATTTCTAGCCTTTAAAAAAAAAAAAAAAAAAAAAAATTTCAAGAAGACAAAACTGGCATTGATGCCAACTCTACTGAACGCAAGAAGAAAGTATGAAATAATCCTGTACTGCCAGGGAATAAATGGATAAAATGATCCACTAGGTCTTTCCTACCTTCAAGATCTATGAGTCTACCAACCCTGTTAACAGAACTTCATTCTGAAAGTCTGCTACAACATCAATATATATTTTTAGTCACATTTGGTAGATAACGAGTTACATACGAGTAGCTTCTCTACATAAAATATTATACACTTCCTCCTTAGAGGATGTAAAATAACAATGGAATAAGCCAACTCATTTTAAGTCCTTGAAATGTTTACTTTCCCCACATGTTAAGAATCTACATTTGCGCGTATCCATATCTGAATATAGCTAATGAAGAATCCTTCTCTATATATAAACAGCAAACAAATTTCAGTTTAAAAAGGGAATCTAATCTAATTTTAAAAGGGAATCTAAGGATAAACAGTGATTAAAATAATTAAGCTTGGATTAATATTTTATACTTACTCTTTAATAAGATCAACAGAAAATAGGTTATCTTGCTATAATATTTGAAGGATTACACTTTTACAACTGCACCTCCTTTTGAGCAGATTTCCTAGTACATACTGTGAAGAATGTGATAGTATGGGATATTAATTAGGAAAGACTGATAAACTAGGGAGGTAAAATATTAAACGGTAAGCATTAGTCTTACCAGTTAACCTACCCTAACCATTAACCCCCAGCCTCTTTCCCTTTAATTGGTTAACCAGTTAAACTATATAATTGTAAGCATTTAAATGGTTAACTTTTAAAACAATATTTACATCCTTATGGTAAACAAATATGCTAATAAAAGTAATTTGCAGTGATATAGCTGTGCTGATCCCAGGATACTAGAGAAACAAGGTGGGTGAGGTAATATCTTTCTTTCACCAACACAAGTTGGTCCAATAAGACAAGCTTTCGAACTTACACAGAGCTCTTCTTTGGGTCTAGGAAAGGTACTCAGAGTGTATTTTCACACAACTTGTCTTTCTAATGATACTTTGACATCCTATAGCACAGGGGTCTCCAACCTTTTTAAGCACAAAATCACTTTTTGAATTTAAGTGCAACCCAGGATCTACCTCAAAGAAAATGTAGAAATAACAGTAATCACACAAACCCGAACACCCTTGCCCCGCCCCCTCCCCAAGGCCCTACTCCGCCCCTTCTCCAAGGCCACGTCCCGCTCACTCCATCCCCCCTGTCTCTGTAACTTGCTCTTCCCCACCGTCACTGGGCTGGGACAGGGGTTTGGGGTGCGGGCTCTGGGCTGAGCCTGGGGCAGGAGTGCAGGAAGGGGTGCAGGGTCTGGGAGGGGGCTCATGGCTGGGGCAGGGGGTTGGGATACAGGCTCTGGGAGGGAGTTTGGGTGCAGGGGACTCAGGACTGGGGCAGGAGGGGGTTCAGGGTTGGGGGAGGGGGTTGGGGTGCGGCCTCTGGCCAGGCCCTGCTTACCTCAGGCGGATCCCAGGCGGCAGCACAGCGGGACTAAGGCAGGCACCCTGCTTGCCCTGGCCTCGCGCTGCTCCCGGAAATGGCCAGCACATCCCTGCGGCCCCTGGCGGGGGCAGAAGGGGTCTCCATGCGCTGCCCAAGCAGCTGACTCCCAATTCTCCCGGCAGAGAATTACAGTCAATGGGAGCTGCAGGGGCAAAGCCCCCTGCCCACCCCAGGGGCTGCAGGGACATGCTGGCCACTTCCGGGAGCTGCACATGAAGCCCCCTGGCCCCGCTTACCTCAGGCGGCTCCCGGGCAGCCGCACAGCAGGGCTAAGGCAGACTCCCTGCCTACCCTGGCCCTGAGCCACTTCTTGAAGTGGCCAGCTTGTATGGTAGCGGCTCCGGGAGGATGGTGGGGGGGCAGAAGGCTCCACACACTGCCCCATCTGCAGGCACTGCCCCCACAGCTCCCTTTGGCCGCAGTTCCCCGTTCCCAGCCAATGGGAGCTGTGGGGGCAGTGCCTGCAGGCAAGGCAGCGCGTGGAGACCGCCTTTCCCCCTCCACCCCGGAGCAGCTGCCGGACATGCCGGTCGCTTCCAGAGCGGCGCCAGGCCAGGGCAGGCAGGGAGCCTCTGCCTTAGCCCTGCTATGCCACAGGACTGTTAGCGGCTGATCTCCTGGTTTGGCTGCAGGAGGGTTGGCATGACAACCCTAGGCTGAGACCGAGATCAACTGTCAGAGGCTCCATGATCGACTGGTCGATCATGATTTACTGGTTGGTGACCACTGCTATAGCAACTTTCCAATGGTTTCAAAGTACCTTACAAATATTAAGCCTCACAGCACCCTATTTTAAGATACAGAAATTGCCTCTAGCATGAGATACTGTTTCAAAACTATCACTGGTTCATTACTGACTCACATGGAAATTACACCTACTGAATCACCAACCACCACTTCCTTCATTCCTGACATGAATTACATCCCCATTCCATAAGGACACAACTACAAAAATAGATACAATTTAGTGGCATGCATTAGTTATCAATTTATAATGTCCTTCACTTTTCCAAGATACAAACATTTAGTGGCTTAGAGTCACCTATGAACTTGAGCTTGGAAATACTCATTTCAACATACTTTTGACTTTCCTAATATCTAGGAATTTCAGAAGAGGGGCTTGGCTTTTAGACAGACTAAGAGCATAATGGCATACTAATGTGTGTTCCAATTACTTGATTTGTACACACAATTACTGTAATGATGCATATAAACACATATACATACACACACACACACATACACACAAAAGAGTCAGAGTTTGGCTCATATGTACATTAATACTATAGAAATTACTTTTTGACATGGAAAATTATGCATCTAAGCTCTTGTTTGTACCACGGTTTTATACAATTTCTCAAAAGGAGTACTAGCTGCTTCTGAACTAATCAAAATACAAGTCACTTAAAAATTATCTAACTTTAAGGAAATAAGCCACTTTAAATATTAGATATTAAATGCCTAAAATAAAATATGAAAGGAGTATTTCAACATATTAGTATTTTAAATGTCATGTGCTGAAAAATCCCTTATTCAGTTTATTTGGGTCCATTCATCACCGTTTAAAGTAGTTATTACAGTATTCTTCAAAGATTCATTTGTTTGTCACAGGTGTTAGTGACACCAAACATCTGTTTTGATATAATCCTGGACTGTATTCTGAATTATGTAAAATAACCTTCCCACAGAAAATACCAGGAAGTTTTCATTTAAAATTTTACCTTATGACTTGCATATAAAATATAACCAAGATTATATTTCAGTTTAGATGGTCACCAAGAAAGCCCTACAGAAAGTTAGAAAAACAGAATTCTATTTCTGTCTATGCCTAGTGGTGCTTTGGAAATGTATGTGATCCCAGTACACTGCATCTATGAATTAACTTAACATTTTAAGACAATCCAATGCCTCAACTACCCTCTACTTCTATCTCTTTGGTGTTTAAGGAATTATTGGTCTGAGTATCAGTAAGTCTTTGAAGTGGATTCCTGTGTTCTTCTAAGCTAATATCAGCCAAACCTGGAGTAACTATAGCAAGTCAAGAGCCGATAGTGCCAAGTGACCAATATGTTTCATTTCTTATGTGGAGCAAAAGCCAAATACTGGTGACAGCCCGATAGCAACTAAAATGACAATCATGTAAGAAGTCTATTTTTTTAATTCATGGGAAATTGTTTTTATGATTGTTATTCAGCATTCCTAGTGATTTTGCCAGGGTGCTTTATAAATAAATTTATTATTAATTACTGAGTATTTATTTTGGCAGCTTGAATACTGTATCATTAGTAAGATCCATTCATTCTAATAAAAGTGTTCAATTCTTATATTAAATTCACCTAAAAAAGCGTCAGGCAATGATATGTCAAGTTTTCACAGCTATTTCACTGTAACATTATCAAAGATGAAAAAAGTCTGAACTTTTAAATTCAAAATTATTTATTCTTTGTATTATCATAGTGCCTAGAAGACCCAGTTATGGGTCAGAACCTCTTATGCTAAGCGCTATACAAATACAGAACGTAAAAACAAAAAAAAGATAGATTGTAAACTCTTTGGATTAGGGACTAAGTAAAAAGACAAGAAATTGATACAGATGGGGGAAGAACAAGGAAACAGTATTGGTCACCATGATAAGCAGTTTCTCAGCACAGCAGCAGCTTAGCCACTCAAGTTTTTTTTTTTTTTCTTGGCAAAATTCTCCTTTGAGGAGATTTTGAAGGAGGATAATGAGTTAGTTTTGCAGATGTTTACAGGTCACCCCTCCCAAACATAAGGAGCAGCCTGGGAAAAAGCATGAAGGTGCTTGTTAGAAAATTCAACAAATGGGCAATGAAGGCTAGCATCTTGGGCCAATCATAAGAGAAAGCTGTCATCTCAATACCGAACCAGGGATGATAGGTAAGATGGGGATAGACCATGAAAGAACAATTGTGCTATTATACTGATCCCTTCATAGGGAGTTTACAATATCTAATACAGTATATACGGGTGTTTCCCTCATTAATATTTTGGGAAGTAGATCAAAGTGAAGTTAGATCAAGAATTGTACAACAGCCTTCATACATATATCATACCATATATGCATTTTTATTAGATAACCAGAAATTGTACTGGACATTCAGATCACACCATTTGATCTGTTACAAGTCTATTATCATTATTACTGACTTACTGTAATTCTCATAAGGGTAAGAAGACCGTTACATTCAGAAATCATTATCTTAGCTTCCTTTTCTATTAATTTGCATTATGCCTGTTCTGTGTCATTTATTCAGTAACTCAAGGAGTCCTCTTCACCAAGAAGCCAGTCAAATGGAGGATTTCCTTATATAGCCGTTTGCACCCAAAGGTTCCCGTTCAGTCCCACCAACAATGGAGAAGCATGTGTCAGCTGGACAAGTGTTTGTTTTGGTTTTTCATGTTTTAGTTACAGATTTCCCTCCCACCCGCTCATGTGGATGGAGTCAAGAAGTACTGCACGCTACAATCACTGAAAGCACTTGTGACTCAGAAGCATCTTTCCAGTGGATGGTTATACAACTTCTAACTCTTCTATTTCCAGTGAAAAACAGAAAGCACCACTGTGAAGAGTCAAAAATACCCGAGTAGAAACTTTTCTGCAGCAGCCCTCCTCCCCAAGATCTGTGCAACACTTCAAGCCACATTCTAGCTGTATTGTTTCTCTTCCTCTTTAATGTATAGCAAAGATAAAAAGAGCAGATATAACTAGATTGCAAGGCCCAGAACAAAACTGAAATTCCCAGCCACTTCCCCAACAGTTCAACCATCAAGACTGTGTGGTTTAATAAAAAAGAAGCCATGTTATTAACCAGCTAAGAGTTTCTTCATAGGACAAGGTGCAATCACAGGCGAGAGGGGGTTATTCTGTCTGTTGAGTAGTCTCTTTTTCCGGCTCTGAGAGCACATCTGTATGTTTCCATTCCCTCAGTGCAGATTTAAGAATGATTATTCTTGGTTCACAGGAACTGTGAGAATTTTATTGTCTGTCAGTGTGTTTCTTAGGCAGCACTTGAGACCATCTACGGCTTTGCTAAGGAAACCTGCACTGAAACTAGTTACACCACGAGGTACCCTCTATGTAAGATATATATGCACGAACCACATGCCAGCTGGTAACCAGTTTAAGGACCTGTACCAATGAAGCCACATTTGATACACACAGGTCATGAACATTGGAGTGGCACATGCTATGTCCATAGTGCTTCAAGAACCACCAAAAAGACCCAAATATCTTTAGGTTTGGATTATTTATTGGTAAATGTTGGTAAACATTAGTTTCACCACATGCTAACAAAAATATTGACATTTTAAATTATAAATATTGTAATTGAAATTTACAGATAGGCAAAGAACAAAATATGCTGCTCGAGAAGTCAGAGATTGATTTAAGGCTATTGTATTGATTTAAGGCCCTTGTATATTTTGATATGTTGACAATTTATGTTTTAACCATTATAAAGCTTTATTTTTGTGGCTCAGAGCATCTACTGTCATTAAATTAGTACTGTCGTTACCTGCTGCCCATTATCTGGCCACCCCATAACTTCGCACAACTGTGAAAATTTAAACCCATAAAAATGAAAAAAGGCTTAAAATAAACATGGATACCCATCAAAATGATAAAAGAAACTAAAATTGAACTCTGCCAAGCCTAACCCTAGAGGCCAGTTGTGTGTCAAGCATCCTCCTGAGGGGCATTGCACGGCTGATGCCAACACACCACCAGCCATCCTGCAGGCACAACAAAATCTGGTGCCCCAGCATGCTCAGCTCCCCCAGGACAGGACTTTTACTGTGAGACATGGACATCCTCCTTCAGGGGACAACACCGGGCACCCCCACTCCCCAACTGGGAAAGTTACACACCAAGTCCCTGAGCCAGCCTCACACCATCCCACCAGGGGCACCAGCTGCTGCCCGTAAGAAGGCACCACAACAACCCTGGCCCCCTGGCTTTGCTACCTCCTAGCAGCAACCCCTCGGCCCTGGGTCTGCTAGGCCCTTCCCACCTGGCTACCAGCCACCAGGACACCCCCCCCCCATACACATACACACACACACACACTCCCTTCACCCCTCCCCACTCCATCACCCCCTCCACTTAACCCGCCCGCTCCATTCCATTCCCCCTCCCCTCCCACTCCACTCCACTCCATTCCCCCTCCCCCGCTCACCGCGCGGCGAGCTCTTCCCCCCTCAGAGGCCCGCGTGCCGGAACCGGTGGTGTTGGCGGCGGTTACTCCCGTCCAGTGAGTGCGGCCGATAACTCCGGCGCGGCTCCATAGTCCGCCCTAGGTCCTCCGCCTCCTCACGAGACTCAGCCGCAGCCGGGCCCGCGGGGGGAGCCGGCAAAAGAGGAAGGAGGGGGGGGGAGAGAGAGACGACAACCCTGCGCATGCGCGAGACCGCCGCTATTTCCCATTCAGGAGAAGGAGGCGGTAAGTGCAGCGGGGTTGCGTACGCGAGGGTCGGCCCGGAGTCCGAGGGCGGGGGCCGAGAGAGGAGACTCACGCTAATGCGCATGCGCCAAACTTCCTACGCCAGCGAGAGGGGAGCGAGGCAAAGGCGACGAACAACGACGCGCATGCGCGGGGTGCGGCTGGCTGAGCGCTGGCGCGATCCGCCTGTGTGGGCGCGTGGCGCTGCCTCGGCGGGCGGGGGGGTGGGAAGGCTGCGCGCAGGCGGAGTGGCTGCCCTCCCTGTGGGGGGGTAATGCCGAGTCCAGTGGATTTGCCCTGCCCTCTGTTGTGGGGGTTTGCTCCATTGCAAGCGCCAGGCTGTGTTGGGACAGCGGGGAGTGAGGATCATACTCCTTGGGGTCAGTGCGCTGCACCTTTTTGCACCATCGAGCTCCCCCCGGTCACCGTGTTACACATGCTGAGTGTTGCCAATTCCAGGCACTCATGAACCATGAGTCGGGCATAACAACCCCCACGAGAGCGGCTTAAAAAGCATGAGATTTTTTTTTTTTTAAGATTAATTTTAGGCTTATTTTATTTCCCCAATTTTTGAGCTTGGGTCACGTTTTCAAACATGAGAACTAGCAACTTCTCCCTTTTTAAAAAAAAACAAAGCCGAGATTTCCATCTCATCACTAGACGGTAGACCGTGAGAACTGGGGCTGTGCGGGAAAAGTGCAAGAGTTGACAACATTATTAATGCTGAAAAAATATTTCATTTGTATTACTAAAGCCATACTGTGCTAATCACTGTACAAACGTATAAGAAAAAAACAGCCTTGCCCAAAATAGTTAACAACTGAAGTTTAAGATGAGAGGCATATTCATTTTATCAGGACATCCCCAAAAGAATCTAGAAATTCTGCAAATCTCCAGTTGAGTGGATTCCTCCCCTCCAACCCCTTAAACTTCACATATTTAATTACAGTGATACTTGGTCACCTTTTTAGAAATCATGCTAATAGTTTGTGCTCCTTCCTACTCCCTTTTAGCTGATGCTTCCAAAGTGCTTTAAAAATCTTCTCTATGCCTCACAAAATCACTGTGAGGGGGGTGTGATGTTGCACTTGATATGCTTTATGGAAATATGCTTATGAATATGACATAACTGGAATATGCTTTATACTAAGTACCCCTTGTATGGTGTCATTAGAAAGCTTGTAATCTACTAAGTGTGTTCATCCTATTTGTTTGCATGTATTATTTCTATATCTGGAGTTAGGAGAATAAGATATAAACTTGTATCACTGCTGTAAACATATTAAGTGGAAGCCATTAAGGGTGCTCCAGAAACAATCAGTTGTAAATGGCCTTAGTTACTTGAACATCTTCCTGTGTACATGTGGGCCAGCCCACGGGGAACAGAGACTAAGGATGTTACAGTGACACATGACCATGTCATCTGATAATGAAATCCATCTTAAATGTGGTACTTTTTCATATAGAAGGAGGGGTGGGGACCCATAGAGACAAAAGATTCCCGCTTTGTGCCAAAGCTATAAAAGGGGGTGGAGCAGCACAAAATGGGCAGCCAGTCATGAGAAAACCCCTGCTTACCACCTGAGGTGTCTGATGGAACTAACAGACTGTACCAGGGGAAAGGATTGGGCCCGGACTAGGAAGGAGTCTAGTCTGTGAAAGAAGCTTATTCAAACATCTTTGAGGGTGAGATATTACCTGTAATCAGTTTCTTAATGTATTAGACTTAGACTTGCATGTTTTGTTTTATTTTGCTTTGTGACTTACTTTGTCCTGGCTATTATTACTTGAAACCACTTAAATCCTACTTCTTATACTTTATAAAATCTTGTTTGTTTATTACTAAACCCAAAGTAAGTGATTAATACCTGGGGGAAGCAAACAGTTGTGCACATCTCCCTATCAGTGTTATAGAGGGCAGACAATTTATGAATTTACCCTGTATAAGCTTTTTACAGAGTATAACAGATTTATTTGGGGTTTGGATCCCATTGGGAGCTGGGTGTCTGAGTGCTGGAGACAGGTAAACTGCTGAGCTGTTTTTAGTTAAAGTCTGCAGCTTTGGGGGCGTGGTCCAGACCCTGGGTCTGAGTTGCAGCAGGCTAGCGTGTCTGACTGAACAAAGCAGAGTTCTGGAGTCCCAAGCTTGCAGGGAAAATGGGCTCAGAGGTAATTTCAGCACATCAGGTGATCGTCCCAAGGGGATCTCTGTGACCAAACCCATTACAGTGGGAAAATAGTTATCTCCAGAAACAGCAATGAAAGGTGTTGTACAATCTTTAGCAATTACTTCAAGACAAAGGCAGAGCTGAGAATAGAGTCTGATTTCTGATTCCCCATCCCTGCAGTCATCACTTGACCTGGAAAAAAATTCATACTGGTCTTTATGTGACATGACAGTATATAGTACCGTATGCAACCCCAAAGTGAGTGTTATCACTGTGTGATGCTGTACAGCACATGGACAGTGACTGATGCAGTTACATTTTCAAAGCATGGAGCTTCAGATGGATTAAAAATCATCTTAAACCACTTATTTTGTTTAAGTGACTAACCAGTACCCAACTGCAGCCTGTGATGAACACACAATTGGCATCATATCCCTTCAGAACCCTATTCCACCTTCACAGCTGATGGGCATCCATGGTTTGTTGAAATACAGAAGGAAGGCCAAGCTCAAACAAGGCCCTCTGTAATTTGTCCCAGTCTGTACATGGTATGTTGTAATTTTATCAGCAACATCTTTAAAACGTATTGCTTCAATATTTAAATAGGCAAAATACAAACCAGATTCTAATCTGTGTGAGAAGCGCAAGTATAACATATGGGCTGTGTGAGGGGGGAAATGAAGTCAACGATGAGATCATGAATAAATATCTTCATATGCTTTACATAGCAATTCAATGTGCAACAGTTAGATCACCTCCCATATATAATAGGGATGTTTTTGGGTGACCATGTACTTAGCAAATTCCAAGAGTGATTCAGCAATTAATTAGCACAGGTGTTTCTGTGGGCTGGTCTACACTTAGTCCGGACTTCGGACTAAGGTACGCAAATTCAGCTACGTTAATAACGTAGCTGAATTCGAAGTACCTTACTCCGGACTTACCGCGGTCCAGACGCGGCCGGAAGTCTCCCCCCGTCGACGCCGCGTACTCCTCTCGGCGAGCTGGAGTACCGGCGTCGATTGTGAGCACTTCCGGGATCGATCCCAGAACATCGATGGCGTGCCTCCGGACCAGCCGGTAAGTGAAGACTAGGCCTGTAAGTGTGAAATACAACAGTAGGAGAGCAATTCCAGCATTTAATGATTCTTAAAGGTACACCTGCACGGCCTTGTAAGATAATGGTAGTTCCTGGGCTGAAATTTGAATCCTGGTGGGTTTATGACCAGGTTGACCTATTATTTTGTTCTTTGTGTTGTGATGGTAGATGGGAAGGGGTTACACAGTCTTTGCTTCTTTCTGTGTCTAGTGATTATTTCTGAAAGGGTAAAACGTGAGTCTACCTTGCAAATATGTCACCAAAATGTACCAGGCATAGAGCATGTGAAAACCACTGTGGTAGTCAAACAGAGTAATGATGGTTCTGGGTCTGTAAGACACTCAGTTCCAAGGTTCACTTGAGCATTTGGCATATAGCTAGCTGCCCTTTATTACAGAGTTAGGAATGCTTGGGAGGGTTAGCCATTCCCCCACCATCTTCTTAAAGACTATCAGAAAGGAAAAGATGAAGTGGTGCAGTGGGATAGTATTAACCTTAAATTAAAGTGCTAACTGGTGTCCTAGTGGACAAATATCACTCACCAGCCCAAAATTCAGATTTTCTTTTAAAAAAGTATTACGAAGTTTAATATTCTAGAAAGTTTAAATCAGCTGGGTACTTTAACTGCAGTTAGGGTGATTTTGCTGTCATCATCTTGTTCTTATTAGTACTCCTGAGGGAATTCTGCACCAAAAAAATAAAAATTCTGCACACAATATTTTAAAATTCTGCAAATTTTATTTCTCAAATAAAGGTGGAGGCGCCAGCATGGCATTGGAGAGCACAGGCCACTGGCTGCACAGAAGTGGGAGATCACTGTGCAGCTCCCCCCCGGGAGACAGATTCAGCTGTGAGGCTGCACCCAACCCTGACACAGCTCAAGGACAGGACCTGCCCCACCCCAGAAACACCCCAGTGCCCTGCCCCTCCCTGCCAGGTGCACCCAGGTGTGGGCAGGCAGGCTCAGCTTGGCAGGATCCAAGTGTGGAGGGGCTTAGTGGTAGAGGGGGAGGGGGGAAATCCAGGTGTGGATTTAAAGGCTTCTGTGTGAGGCCATCTGGGTGTGGGTGGCTCAGTGGGGGATCCAGGTACACAGGGGATCTGGATGCACAGGGGCTTGTTGGGAGGTTCTGGATGTAGTGGGATGCTGGAGGGGGGTTCAGGTGAAGGTGGTTGGGGCGCAGCAGGGTGGATAGAGCTTGGTGGGGAGTCTGGGTGTCAGGGGCTCAGTGGGGGAGGTCTGGGTGTGGGGAGATAGAGCTCAGCAGGAGGGTCTGGGTGTGGGGGTCTCAGTGGGGGGGTCCAGAGGCTGGGGGAGTGGGGCAGCAATCCAGGTGCAGCTGGTTGGGGCTCAGTGGGGTAGGGATCTAGGTGGCTCATCGGGGTGGTGCAGCAGGAGTGGGGCTCCTCAGGGGGGTTCTGTATGTGGGGTGTGAGGCTCAGCGAGAGGGTCTGGGTATGAGGGGTTCTGGATGCACAACAGTTGGGTGGATAGGGGAGCAGGTCCCTGTACAGTGATCCCTCCCCCTGCAGCTGAGGAACGATGGGTGCAGGAAACAGTGGTGTGGGGGAAGAATTTGCAAAGATTCCTGCAGCTGGGGGAGAAAGCTGGGGGTGGGTCTGACCCAGCACCGGATGCCGTGCAGGGGAAGAGGAAGTCCTGTTCTACCCAGCCCAGCCGGGACTAGCAGCTAAGCCCGGTGCGGGGTAGGAGTCACCAGCCAGGTCTTCCCCAGTTCCGCCTCCTGCCCTACAGTGATTTACCTCTCTGCCGTCTGACATGGGTACCCGAAACATACTGCTATGGAATGTCGCATGGCTGCTCTTGTGGCTTCCCTTTGCTTCCACATCAGAAAGTCATTTTTCTGTGGGGAAGCAAAGAAATCTATGGGGAACATAAATTCTGTGCATGCGCAGTCGCGCATAATTCCCCCAGGAGTATTATTAGTTACCACATTAGTGAATATTCTTTAACACAGAGGATAAAATAGCAGCCCTGAACATTCATCCTGACCCTTTATTTGGTAATTGGCTAAACATTCTCCCTGCTTTAAAATCCCTCCCAGCCCCTCAGAACATACATCTAATCTCATGTAAGAAGCTCTCCAGCTCAGCCACAAATAAAGTCCCCACCTCCAAAAAGCACTTTCCTATCTATTGGTGACTTATGGCCAAATCCTAAAAGAAGCTGAGAAACTACAGCTCCCCTTAAAGTCATCACAAACGGCCTCTCACTTCAGTGAAAGCAGGATCGGGTCCCTAATTCTGTACTCACCTAATGCATGGTGAGTGTCTTCAGGTCAAATCCCCAGGGATAAGTTACAGGAGGGCTCAGAACCTCTCAAAATTAATGCCTTAGGCACTAATGCCAATTCTGTTCCCATTGAAATCAGCAGGAGTTTGTCACAGGCTCAGGAAGGAGTAGGATCAGGCCTTTGTGTGCTGCCATTGTAGACAAACATAAGAACGGCTATACTGGGTCAGACCAAAGGTCCATCTAGCCCAGTTTCCTGTCTTCTGACAGTAGCCACTGCCAGGTGCCCCAGAGGGCATGAACAGGTAATCATCAAGTGATCCATTCCCTGTCGCTCATTCCCAGCTTCCAGCAAACAGTGTTTAGTTAACTTCAGCACAGTTGTCTCAGGAGATATCTGATCACTAGAAAACAGGATATTACTTTAATTGCATGATGTAATTATTTGTTAGTCCAGTCTCAAGCATATGGCTCATTCAGAGCAGCTCTGGCTAAAGATATCAGACCAGGTCAATTTTGCTAGGGTAATTTACACCATCTGAGGATTGGGCCCATTATTTGCTACATCCAGGATTGTTTTTCTAGGTCACATCGGGAGATAAGAGAAGGTGGCTGCACTTGATGGGTTAGGGCAGGTTGTTTTGAGATATCACATGTTCTCAAGTCAAAAGTTCTGTGCATTTTGCAAGGAAGTGGGGGTCAGGAAATGAAGCGAGTGCAACATGGAATTGAGTGCCAGGAAATGAAATGACAGTGCACATTGAAAATGGGGAAGTTGAAAGCTAAGGGCTGGGGAAATGCCAGAGATTCAGTAGAAAGAGGGTTTGCTGCCACCACGACATCGGAGGATAAGCAATACTTTTTAATTTTATTCACACCCCCCACCCCCATCGTGGCCACTGATTTTCTCAATCTTTGTGTATATGAGAACACAATGTATGGTTCTGGGATGCCAGTGGTATTTTAGAGAACAAATTGGTATTAAAATGCCTAAATGATGCACAAATGTAAAGTGATGGTGGAACTTGAGGTCAGGAAGGAATTGCTCCTCAGGCCAAGGAGCTGCAGGGTTCTTTTACATTCCCTCCCTTCTCTCCCTCCCCCCCCCTTCTGGAGCACTTTTAGGATGAGATGGAAATATCCTACATGATTTTCTGCAGCTTCAGAGGCAGGGCAGTTGGCTGGCCTTGGTAGATGGAGAGCCTAAGGCACAAAGAGGAGACGGAACATGCTCAAGATCATACAGAGAGAATCAAAAATAGAATCACTCTGCCTGCTCCTTTTCCCGTACTCTTAGTACTAAATGATATTCTCTCTTTATCGAGATGCAATCCCTCTTACAAGAAAGCAGCAAAACAATTATAGCCCAGCACCAAGGAGTTACGCTCAGGGATCCAGTGTTTGTGTAACAGTCACGTACTCCCAGATCTCCAGTACACAAACCAGGCAGGAGAAATTTCAGTTGCGCTGAGATTCTAATGATGAACTTTTCAGCCTTTGCACAGGTTAAAGGAACAATGCTTCTTTAGGATTTTGCTTTCCACTACTACTTCCAATTTGAATAAATATTGATTATTAAAAATAAAGATGTCAAAGAAAACAGATTTTTGAGCCCATTGACAGCATCCCTTGCCTGCATGACACTGCCAGACGTCTTGCAAAGGCCGTGAACTCTGGACTCGATGAACACTTATCCTTATTAGTTAATGGAGATTAGATGAGATTGCTAACCAGCTGTGTGTCTCCTATTTATAACAAACCTATATGTACCACAGCTATGCTGCAAGCTGCCCAGGTTCCACAGTGACCTTGGAAGTCCTGCTTCCTGGGCTAATGGAAGAAACACAGCATGCCATGCTCTGTGACATCCTCTTGTTCCTACACAGAGCACAAAACAGTCCAAGTGAAGGACAGTTATATCCCTTTTGAGCATCTGCTTGCTGACAAAGGGAACAGAACAGGTATGCGTGCACAGAACCGTATATTAGGCTACACATAGTAAGGTGTAGTGAAGGTGGGCCCTTCGTGAGAGAGGGATGAGAAATGAAATGTTTGAGGGTCTCAGAATTCAGTGTCCCTTGTGCCTCATTCAAGAAAAGCCAATAGAAGGAAAACCTTTGGTACCAATACCCACAGATAAACAAACACATACAGTTCTCTCTGTTTAGGTCCTTGGTTTTGCAAAATATAAAGTGCATGGCTTTAGGTTTAATGGAACACTATTGTCAGATTCACCTCAGCCAATCAGATCAAACAATAACAGGATGTTTCTGCTAAAATGCTCAGCAGTGAAATCATTAACTTCTGAATTGTCATTAGGCCTCAGTTAACAACCTGTTGAGATGAAGGAGTTCATGTCTCCCTTATAGCTGTTTAAGGTTTATCTACCTGCCATTTCTGTGTAACCATGAGAAATAGGAACTTAATATTTTTCAAAATGGAAGCTTAAATCCTGTAGAACCTGATAGCAAGTGGAGATATGACAAACCAGTTAATAATGATGCTGTTTAACCACAAAACCATTGATGGCGGGACAGGGGAATTATACAATACTATTGCTTTAACTTTTCAGAGTGCTGTGCAAATAGTAACTATGTCCTCATAAGACTCCCCCATGAGGTAGGTAAATATACCGAGATATACGTATCTCATAGAACAGGAAGGGACCCTGAAAGGTCACTGAGTCCAGCCCCCTGCCTTCACTAGTAGGACCAAGTACTGATTTTGCCCCAGATCCCTAAGTGGCCCCCTCAAGGGTTGAACTCACAACCCTACGTTTAGCAGGTCAATGCTCAAACCACTGAGCTATCCCTCCCCATTTTAAAGATGGGGAAACAGGTTAATGGACTTGCAGTGCACTCACAATTCAGTGGCAGAGCTGGGATTAGAAATCAGGAGGTCCTGGTTTCTAGCTCCATACTCAATCCACTTGGTAATGCTGGCTGTCTCTGATAAGCTTGAGAGCCGTTGGCAACTGGTGTACAGACAGCTCAGTTAGTGGTGAGCTGAGAGACTTAGCAGGAGAAAAGTTAAATGTCACAAAGGAGGGAGGGAGAACCCATGGCAAAATCTTTACCAGGAAACCCAGCAATGGGCGGATGAAAGGACCAAAATCTCAGTATTGTGGAGAGCGAACAACTGGCTAGAGAAGGTGCACTGAGAGTCTGTGTTCAGGTACCTCACTTCCGTTAGTAAGACTACTGCAGGTAAATTTCATAAGAGAGTTTCAGAGGAATTTTTAGCAATGTTAAGAAGGGATTTATTCAGAGGGAAATGTTCTTAAGGGAGTTTAAGCAGAGATTTGATGGCTGGGCAAAAGGAATGTAAAGCTGTGATTTAAAAGGTCAGCTTAACATTGATAGTCACACTTAACCATAGAGAATGCCATTTAGAGGTAAGAACTGCAGGAAACTCAGCTGTAGGAAGCACAATCACCTTATCTGAGCTGCTATGTCTGGGCTCAGCAAGGAGGGGAAGGGTCACCAAGTTCTTTTGGTCTAAAATAAGATGGAGCTTGCCAAAGGCCAACTACATGCTCATTTAATGGAAGCTAATATCCTAGGCCCAGCACAATCTGGATACAGGCCACATTATGGGACAGAAACAGCTTTAGCGGCACTGATGGATGAACTCCTGTCAATAGATAAAGGACAGACATCCATTATCATTCTCCTGAAGCATTCGACACTGTTGACAATGAGATAAAGCTATACTGCCTGAGAGAAGCGCGCACACACACACAAAACAGTGATGGGAATCTGCTCCTCCATCGCTAGACCCCTCATTTGTGGAGTCCCACAAGGATTCATTCTCTTTCCAGTCCTATTCAACATCTACATGCTGAACTGCTCAGACAACATGAATTCAAGTGCCGAGAATATTCAGGTAACTAACAGCTCTACATATCCTTCACCACATATGGCCACATAATCACCACCAAATAGCCCAGTGGCTGAATGAGATCAGTTTATGGATGAAGAACAAATGGCTAAAGCTGAACCCAAGCAAGATAGAGGTGATGGAGGACAGATAAAAGCACTTTGAAGAGTTTGCAGCCTGGTGCCAGTCTCCTTTGATTGAAGGCCCATGCCCACAATTGGCCAGTTCAGTCTGTAGTTCAGGAGTGCTCCTGGATTCCTTATTGACACTAAGTTTTCACATAGTAACATGGACAGTAACGCTTTCTACTGTTGGATTTTTGTTTGGTTTTGTTAATAGGAAGCCAAATGAACAGACTCAATTGGTATTTCTTAATCAAAGATTTAGTCAAAGATTAACACAGCACGATACAGAAAGGAAGGCCATAGTTATCAAAATGATCTGGAGACCGGAGAAGCATCTGTAGCTCAGTTCACTCCTGATTCCCCAAAACACCCATCCTCCTATATTTGTTCAAGACAAAGAAAAATTCCTTTCCCATACTGAACTACATGAGAAGTTCCTTTTTATGGTATCTTATCTTGTCTAATTAATAGGCTAAAGATATCTGAAACTAAGGCCTTATTATAGAAAACATCTTGTGAGGGTTTACGCCCCTCCTTGCAGGGCAGCACAGCCTAGTGGCCAGAGTCCATAGGATCAACCCTTGGCGCAGGGTAGCATGGCCTAATGGACAAAGTCCATATACACGCCCCTGGTTGCAGGGCCGTAGGACCTTACTACTGGCTCAGCAAGGGGGTCCTACCGAAACGCTGAGGCTTACCGGGGTCAAGGTACCAGTCCGTCACCTCCCCTGGGTCGCTCCCTACCGACTGGGGAGTTGGGGTCTCCCACGGATCCCAGGGTTCTCCGTGAGTCTCCGGATCCGTCGCCGCCTCTGGTTCCTCTCGCAGTAGGGGTTCGTGCCGGCCTATAAAAGCCTCTGTTCCTGGCAGCTTCAAGAGTGTTGGCTGGTCCTCTGCAGGAGCTTCCCAGTTAGGTCCTTCCCTTGCGGCCGCCAGCCCCGACTGAGCTGAGTTCCCTGCTTTTATACTCAGTGAGCATCTGGAGCATGCCCAGTACGGGGCGGGACTTCCTCTGTCAGAGCTACTGGTCTGACGTCGCTGGGGCCAGTGTAGGGCGGGGCTGCCCCGTCACACATCTGTACCAATAAGTAATTCCTAATAAACTAAAAACCTCTCTCAATAGGTAATTATTTAATTGACCACCAAAGACACTTGTAATAAAAAGTCTCTCTTTACCTGGACACATTCTCCACAGGTCAATGGGGCAAGGTAAAAAGTATTATACACATTCCATTATTTGGTCACACACCAAAATTCAACCTAAAGTACAAAGTCCCTAGACTCATAGATACAGAACACTTTCGTTCATGCACTAAGGAGCATGGGGTTTTATATACAAAGAATTGTGGGAATACAAAAGATCATGAGGAGTCTGATTTATTTGCTAACAATACTGTTGCTAATTGGCTTGTGGTGAAGAGATTGGATGGGGACTCAGGAGTTCTGGATTCAGTTCCTGGCCCTGTAACAGACTCCTTATATGACCATGGGCAAGTAATTTCATCTCTCTCTATGCCTGTTTCCAACCTATAAAATGTAGATAATACTTGATTTTCATCCATCTTTGCCTGTCTTTAGGGCAGGACTGTCTCTGGTTTTGTCTCTCTAGAGTGCCTAGCACAATGGGGCTCTGATTTTGGTAGGGGCCTTTAATTGCTACTGTAATACAAATAAATAATAGATCTAAAACATGCTTTCCTATTACCGTATATTCCTAGACCCACAAAGGAGTTGGGTTACCCTAGACTGGAGGGACGGAAGGGAGAGTAAGTTTCTCTGATTTGGGGAATCAGAAAGCTTTTCCTCAGGGCAAACTTTCCCTGAACCAACTAAAGGACTAGCTGAAGATGTTTGATAGGCAAGTTGCTGAATAAGGGGCATTCAAACCAAGTCACTAATTATATGTTGTGGTCCTGGGGAAATCATTCCAACTCCCATCGGTTTCCCTCAAAGCGTCACACAGCAATCTATACTGAGAGCTTGATTAGGGCCAGATGTTCACATTGCTGAAGTCAAGACTGTGTCAACACTTTCAATGTCAGTCTTGTCATATTGGATGTGTGTTAATATTTGAGCCATAGATCATCACCCAGGAAAGTGTGGCTGAGCGAGTAGGAATCTTGGCAAATTAAAAAAATAAAATCATTTGACAAATAATCCAGTTCACAAATTTTAAATCACATAAGATTAAAGCAAAAAAATAGGCAAAGAATTTGATTTTTTTTGCACCTATTTGTCACTCCAGAATGTCTCCACATAGAAAATCTTGACATTTTGCAAGTATTCAGTCTATTATCCAATTAGTAACTACATTTAGCACATAAGAATTGCTACCCTAGAACAGGCCAATGGTCCCTTGAGCCCAATATCTTGTCTCCAACAATGATGTGCACTAGACGTTTCAGAGGAAGATGAAAGCCTTGTTTTGGCAAAAGCCATAAGAGTTTTGTTTGATAGGGACCTCCACATTTGTCTCTAAGAAATCTAAACATCTTTAATCATCTCAAAAAATAGGGCTTGCTCCCTTCACCTGTGCTGGATTCAGACATATCCCTCATCACTATATAGAGGAAATAGGGTTCTATAGTTAAAAGGTTCCAACCTCCAAATTCAGCTGCTTTTCAGCCTTTGATTACCAGTATGGGTTGGTTTGTTTGGGTCCTTTCTGTGGCAGAAACCACCCAAGTCAGACAGATGATATGCTAATTGTCATTGCATTGAAATGGAAAAGGTTGAGCCATGAGCTTTCACAACCAAGTGGAGTGTGAGAAAAACCATTGTTCTTTGTCAACAATGCAAAAACAGAAGTAACCGAAACACTCTTTCTACTTTAATAACAGGAGTACTTGTGGCACCTTAGAGACTAACAAATTTATTAGAGCATAAGCTTTCGTGGACTACAGCCCACTTCTTCGGATGCATACTTTCTACTTTGGAACCTATATGACATTCTAGTCATGCCATTGGACAGCAAAACACATTGTCTGCTACCCAGAAGCTATTGGGTGGCTATGGTCTCATCTTACAGTGTAAGGAGGTACAGGCTCACTTAAGTGCATGAGAATTAAACATACAAATCCTGTTCTTGTCACTAGTGAAGTTAACCAAGTAGGAAATAATAGTTTCTTTTGATTACAGTAGCACCCAAAGGCCCCATCGTGTCAGGTACTGCACATATGTGATACAGTAGGGCTCTTCCTGCCCCAGAGAGCTTACAGTCTAAGCAAATGATAAGAGACAACATGTATGAAAGAGAGGTCAAACATGGATGAAAGAAGACAGGATACGAGTGAAATGACTGATCTTGGAATAAGGAGTAGGAATCAGAACACACCAACTGCCTTGTCATAGCTGAGTGATGAAGAAAGGGGAGGAGACTATAGGAAATGGGGAGGAGGGTGAAGCAACAGCTGATAGGGTTGTTGGGTTTTCTTTAAATATAACACTTGACCTTTCAACTCATTTTGCTTTTGTAGTTTTTTCTCTTCTTTCACTTAAAATCTCAACGTGTAATTGAAAATTTCAGCATAATAGCTCGAGGCACATACTTCATCAAAGGGCTCTTCCTGTTACGAGAATTACTGTACGTTGGACCCATGCACTTCAAAGACTTTGGCAGCCCTGCTTTTCAGCGTATAATACTGTCATTACCTCTTAAGCCAGAAATACCCTGCAGCAACCATGAGCAGAATATATGTATCACAGGTGATAAAAGCACGAGTTGTCATGGCCGTAAATGGAAAATAATTTCAGATGAGTGATAAGGTGCTCTTATGCTGTGAATAACATCACAGTCCATGGGAGATCATCACTGGACGTGTTAAGAGTTCCCGCATTGTGACAGCTGACATATGGCTTTGATGGAACATGCTCTAAGTACAATGGGGGAGGAGTCCAAGAATGAGTAATGGTAAACAGCCAAGGGAGTTTCCTGTTCCCAAACACTGTCTACAAAACACATCTCTAAATGACCCTGATGGCGGCCCCACCTTCTGGAGTCTAATGGATTAAAAGCCATCTGTGCAAGCTTGCTTAGTCTGTGTATTAGATGGGCAAAAATATTATTACGATAACTACAAAATGTAAAACTTGCAAATAGATCTATGAAATGCAGCATTCAGATTGGACAGGTTAAAAACCCAAACCTTGGGTCTATATGAAAAGAGTTAGTGGTGGGTGTCACGCTGTTGGGAGTGGCTCAAGACAGTGAGTGCCTGTCAGGGCAGACTGTCAAAAAGCAGGGCAGAAGCCCCACACTGATTGTAATTAGATTTCACTAACCAAGTAACCAGTGTGAACCCTTGAAGCACTATAACAATCTTACCATGGAGTCACAGACAATCCCCTTGGACATTCCAGTGTATTTTGCCCCGCAGGCAAGCTGGACTATGTGACCGATGGTCTCTTTACACCAAAAATCACAATCATATTCAGGTTACTCCCAGTTCCAAAGGACCAGTCACTTAATCCAGGTTGTATTCAGATCTCAAAGCAAAGACAACGTCTGTAGCCAATCCTGCAATAAACTAATTAGAGATTTATTAACTAAGAAAAGAAACGTGTTATTTACAAGGGTAAAGCAAGAAACATACATACACAAATGAGTTACAGTCTTAGATTTAAAAAGGTAATTTAAGCTTCTATAAAAAGATCTATATGTCCTTTATGGCTGACCCACTGTGACATTCCCAGGGAAAATCTGGACTGTTGGACAGCTGTGTCCCTCAATTCTCCACCCTGAGGTGCCTTTTACACTACTTTGCTGTGAGAGCAACCACTCCTGGCCTTGCTCACACACAGCCTCTAGCATGCAAATTACTCCCAGCTGAGTTATGAGTGCTTCTAGCCAGCCACTCCTGAATTATATTGCAGGGTGACACCAGCAAATTCCCAGTCCCAGATTGTCCCCAGAAATGTGCATCTTGTACTGCCCAGCTCTTTCCTTCTGGACAAGACAAGCTCATAGCAAGTCTGTCGTTTTATTAAAGAAGATGATATGCACAAACACTTATCTCAAATGAAGTTTCCCAAACACTTCTATCCAAACACACTGGCTTAGATAAACAATAAAACAAGTCTGTTAACTACAGAAAGATAGGTTTAAAGTGATTATAAGTAATGAGGCATAAAAGTCAGAATTGGTTACAAAGAAAGAGTAAAACACAAACTAATACCTAATTTAACAAGCTAAGTGAATTTAAAGCAAAAGGTTTCTCTCACCATATGCTTACAGCAGTCTGGATGGATTCTTCAGCCAGCACCCTTCCCCGAGTTCAATGATCCTTCTTTTGTCTTTCAAATGTTGTTGATACCATGAGTAGAGATGAGGGGAGAGGGTGATTTTTATATCTTTTCCTCCTCTTTGAGAATAGTTTCCAGATGGAGTTCAGGTGACAGCAAGTCTGTTTATATGGGAACCACCAGCTGTTCTATTGCCAAGATGTAAATTTCTCACACACCCTTCTTCCTGCCAAAAATGGTAACCAGGTGATAGTCCATTTGATTTTGTTGACACCTCACTGAGGCATCAGTTTGTCCTTTTGTCTCCGAGAAACTGGTCTGTGCCTGCTTTTCTAAACTTGAAGCATGTCTCAGCAATGTCATACAGTAGAATCTTATAATCTTACATACAATGTTGCCACACACATTTTACCAGGACAATAATGCTCAGCAGATTGAGTTTTCAAACTATACATCACAAGGCATACTTTTTACAAGACTATGATAAATTGTGTAAAAAGGATGAACATGAGGGTACAGACTGTCACACCTCTTGCTTATGTTTAGGAATCTTTGCCCCTCGGAGCCCAGACAAGCATAAAGATCCTAGTTCCTCCTTGTCGGGATTTTTATTCTCTTCACTCCAGAAGCCAAGCTGATGGGATGAGTTCATGCACAGGCCGACCTTTCCTGGAGGGAGTGAGGAATGCAGTCAACCAGGCCTCTGTCCTTTGATGCTACACAATGCCTCATTTGCCTTCAGTGGGCTATCTTGTGTGCAGGACAAGCACTTTACCTTAATTAATGCTTCTCTTCGTTTGGTGAGCTACACAATTACAGGTTTACAGTGCAAACACTCAACTTGATATCATGGGATACAGATATTATAAGTATGATTAATACATGCAGCATCCCACAAGCATTCCATAAAGTCTAAACCCTAGACACATTCTTATCATGCTAATATCTATTTTAACTATGCTAATCCACATGTAAGCCAGATTGGTTCAGTGAAGCCCTGGCATGAGCTGGCACCTAGTCTGCCAGCATCACAGTGGGTGTTCAGTCTATTTTCACCTCTCCGCTGGCAGCATTGTTGGAAGTTTCTGGAAAGAAGTCAAGGATTCCAAGCCACTCTCTCTAGTGATCTCTCCAGGTTAGCTTTTGGGAACATGGTCATGTGGGGGAAGCTGGCACTTCAGTGCTCTTGCTACACCTGCTCTGTGGGGAAGGAGAAGTCTTCAGTCTCCAGGGCTGTCATTCCAGCACTCAATTAATTAAACTTTACACAAAATTGTAAGCTAAACCTTTACATTGCTCTTTCTCAATATAGTTGGACTCAGTCCTGAGCCCTTTTAAACCTAGCAGTATGACAATTCCTAAATCAGTTAGAGTTTTGTAACTTCAGTGGCCGTAAGATCTGACCCCATTGCTTAGTGAGCAAGCATGGTCTAGCTGATAGGGCGCTGGAGTGGGCGTTGAGAGACCTAGCATTATTCCTGGCTTTGCTACTGACCTGCTGGGTGACCTTGGGCATGTCACTGCCTGTCTCTGTTATCCAATCTGTAAGCAGGTGATAATTTACCCACCTAGTTAAAATGTTATTGCTATATATTTATTTATATCTGACAATTTGGAGCTTGGCTATGGAAATCCTGTGTACACTGGTATGACAATTTAATTTCACTCAACAGGGGCTGAAGAGTGATCCACCACACACACCCTTTAAAGGAGTTCCCATTCTATGCAGCCCTAGCTCTGCTTGGGCAAGTTGTTTTTTTGTTTGTTGTTTTTGTTTATTATCTCATCACTGACCATGAAGCTTGCCCCATGGTTTACTGTTTGCAGCATATGAAACCATCTGACTTAACAGGAAATGCACAGTCAGAGGGTAAGGAACTGGGCAATGCAGAATAGGCTGCTTTCAGGCACAGATTGGGGCAGAGTGGACAAAAATTCAATTTTCATCTGTTTACCTGCTGAGGCTAGTTTTACACTTCTTTGATAATGATTCACTAACACTGATATCACTGCCCTACAGCCAAAATGCTTCTGAAATAAATGTAATCAAACTTTACTAATTCTGGGTCACTGAGAACAAAAATGATGCTTAAAATTGTTGATTGGCTCTAGTTTTCAAGATATGCTATTGGGTCAGTATATACGACCCTTGACTTGGGAATGGCGGAGAATGAATTATAAAGGGAAGGGATCTCAATTTAAACCAGAAATGACTAAAATACATCTTTGACTGGATCTATGAATAAATCTATGACTGGGTTTGGACAGTACTTGCTTTTTAGGCAAAACAATGAATGATGCAATCTGAAGCTGGTATTGCGTCATACATGATATGAATTGCATCATGTTATTCCTAGAAGTCATGGATGATGCAATCATAACGAAGCTTACATCACTCTGCTGAACAAATTGCCCTATATCCGCTCTAGAAATCATACAGTGTCATGCTCTCTTATTTGTCAGTGTTTGATTTTTGCAAAGGGACACATTTCTGTTTAGCCAAAGTGAGCAGAGATGCCTCGTACTTGTGTGAGCAGTGCAGATAACTTCTGCTATGTTTGTGGTGAAGTGACTTTTGCATCACAAAAGCGCAGTATAACCACTATGGTTAAGAAAGCCTATCACCTTTATTTTGGCTGCAAAATTGGAGATCAGGACAAGAGGTGGGCCCCACACATATGCTTCAACACTTGTGCAACAAATCTTCGCCAGTGGTTGAACAGGAAAAGGAAATCTATGCCTTTTGCAGTACCAATGATTTGGAGAGAGCCAACAGATCATACCAGCAATTGTTACTTCTGCATGGTGCCTCCAGTTGCGAAAGGTGTGTCAAAGAAGAAAAAGTGGACCGTGCATTATCCAAACATTCTGTCAGCTATACGCTCAGTACCCCACGGAGAAGGACTGCCAGTTCCTGATGCACCAGAATCACTCTCACTTGAGTCAGACGAGGAAGAGGATGAAACTTCTGGTCCTGAACCATCCATGTCACAGGACCCACATTTTCTCCCATCCTCCTCCTCTGAACCACACCTCATAACACAAGGTGAACTGAATGACCTTGTCAGGGATTTGGAACTACCCAAGAGTAAGGCAGAGCTGTTGGGCTCCAGACTACAGCAGTGGAATCTCCTGGCAGGTGATGTTAGGGTTTCCATATTCCGTGACCGTCAAAAGGATCTTGTCCCATTCTTCTTCATGGAAGGTGATCTTGTAGCCTGCAACAACATCGATGGTGTGATGGCAGCCCTCAACATCGTTCACGATCCAGATGAGTGGAGACTATTCATTGATTCATCGAAGACGAGTCTTAAAGCTGTTTTACTGCATAATGGCAATGTTTTGCCATCAATTCCAGTTGGTCATGCAGTCCATATGAAGGAAACCTATGACAACATGAAACAACTTTTGAGGTGTATAAACTATAACCAACATCAGTGGCAGCTTTGTGGCGATTTGAAGGTTGTTGCTCTCTTGCTTGGTCTGCAGACTGGATACACAAAGTACTGCTGTTTTCTCTGCGAATGGATAGTCGTGCAAGAGATTCCCACTACATCAAGAAAGATTGGCCACTCCGACGGTCATTGGAGCCTGGGAGCAAAAGTGTTCAGCATCCACCACTTGTTGAATCGAGGAAGATTTTGTTACCACCCTTACACATCAAGCTGGGTCTGATGAAGAACTTTGTCAAGGCCATTGACAAAACACAAGCAGCTTTCAAGTACCTCTGTGGAAAATTTCCAAGGTTAAGTGAAGCTAAGATAAAGGAAGGTGTCTTTGTTGGTCCTCAGATTCGTGAACTTCTTCGAGATGATGCATTTGACCATGCACTGCATGGCAAGGAAAAGACGGCATGGAAAGCCTTCCAGTTAGTGGCAATAAATTTTCTCGGAAACAACAAGGCAGATAACTATAGGTTGTTGGTGGAAAACCTCCTCAAGGCATACAAAAGCCTTGGTTGCAACATGTCACTAAAGATACATTTTTTGCACTCTCCTCTAGATTTTTTTCCACCCAACTGCGGAGCAGTGAGCGACGAGCACGGCGAGCGATTTCACCAGGACATTGCAACAATGGAGAAACGCTATCAGGGCAAATGGAGCTCATCAATGCTTGCAGACTATTGCTGGACAGTGACAAGAGATGCTCCATTTAATGAATACAAGAGCAAGCCAAGAAGCACCGAGTAGACACTGAATAGGACTAAACTATGTACATAATAGTTTTTTGCCTTTTGCTTCATAATACATTTTATTTATATAACCCTTTTGCTGATTTTTAAAGTGTTACATAAACAGGACAGGTTTCAGAGTAACAGCCGTGTTAGTCTGTATCCGCAAAAAGAAGAACAGGAGTACTTGTGGCACCTTAGAGACTAACAAATTTATAAACAGGACAGATGAACTATTAAAATGTAAAGCAACCATAAACACATGAAAAGACCTAGGTTTACAATTTGTGATTAAAACTTTACTATCTACACAATATACATAGACATAAAATGTAAAAACTTAAATATCTTAGAAACAGTAGTCAATCAGTTGTTTTAATTGTCATATTTGAATTCACATCAAAATATATAATAAATAGCAAATTTTATCTCTGAAGCAGACGACTTCTCAAAAATTGTAGACCAGTGTATTCATAAGATAGTTGCATGGGTGGGACCATGACATGGCTTTGACATGAAAGGTAATTGACAATACATCTGTTGTAGAAAGGTGACTAACACTTTGGTTTCTCTTCGGAGCAGACCCAGCTCTATGCCACTGATCTACTGGGTGAACTTGAGCAAGTCACTTCTCCCTCTGTCTCCGTTTTTTCATCTATAAAAATGGGGGATAATGATACTGACCACCTTTGGAAAATGCTTTGAGATCTACAGATGAAAGGTGCTATGGAAGAGCTAGATACTAATGTTATTATAAAAGTCTTGGAAATCCATTAGTCCTTCTGATCAGGATCCACACCATCCCATTTATTACTCCATCCCAGCTTTTAAACAGCACACTGGAGGTCTTAATCAGTTGTGTGGAGTTATGGGACCAAAGCAAATCCTGGATCTGAGCTTTGGGAAATTCAGATCCCAATCCACACATCATGCTGGCTCTAATATCTGCTATGGGATGAATCAAAAATCTAGTCAATCTCCAGTACCGTGAGAAGCTTGTTGCTCTGGCGATCTCTTGTTCTATGATTAGCAAAGTTGCTGGCTTATTCTTAGGGAGCATCTATACTTGATGTAAATTTCCTTGATGTAAATTGAAGTTATGTTTTGTTTTACTCAGTGTATTCTAGAGGGAAAAATCAGTGTCATTTTGAAAACTTGAGAATACAGGAAATGTAGTGAAATAATTAGTGTGTGCTTCAAAGGCAGAACTAACCAGTGGCAGCTACGGGCTGATAATGGAGTTAATTTTGAACAATTGACATTACATGCCACCCTTCTATATTCAGTACTACTGAATCAGTTAGGTAACCATCAAAGAGAGAGACTAAAAAGAGGTCCAATCCTCTATTAACCATTGATTCATTTACATTAGAATTCCCCACATCTCAACCTTATTAACATTCTTCTCATGTATTTCTTTTTTTAAGCTGTAAGCCACAGCTGCTCGGATCACAGTTACGTCCTTCAATACCTTTCTTCAGAACTCAGGAAGTGATAGAGAAGAGGAAAAAAAAAAAAAACCCTTAGCCTTGCACAAAAGGAAATGTCCCCTCCTGAATGAGCTCTCAGAATGACAAGAGCAGCTGCACCCAGCCTTTTAATGATCCTTCTATTTGAGGCAGGTAGCTTAGTAAGTTTCAAATAAAAGGATTAGACATCTAGAGGGATAAGACCGCACCTGCACTTACAATAGGTTGGATACAATTACCAGCGTGATCAGTCCTGTTGCTTCATGGTAGAAGCTCATCTCCAGCTGGGGTCAGGAAGGAACATGCTCCCCCAGGGTCAGCTTTGGGACAATTTTGGATATTAAAGGGGTTTTACATTTTTCTCTGAAATATCCAGGGCTGGCCACTAGGGGACAGGATATCAAAGTAAATGGAATACTGGTCAGTTCTTGGGTGGTAGGTATTGACACAGTCACAGGGCTAGCTCCATCTCTGTCCCCTTTCTGGTCTCTCTCAGAGCACCCTGTCAGGTATCAGGCCTCCTACCTTTACCTTGGCTATGGTGGAATTCTACACTTTTTCCTGTTTTAGGCTTGGGCTCCACTTGAAAGGTTATATCAACATAACTACATTGGTCAGGGGTCTGAAAAAAGCCACACCTCTGGCTGACAGTTATGCTAACATAACCCTCATGCAGAGACAGCTTTGTGAACAGAAGAGCACTTCCATCAACATAGATAACATTGTTCAAAGAGGTATCATTCCTGAACTGACTGAAAAAACCCTTCTTTCTGCGTAGGCTGCATCTATGGTACGGGACTGTGCTGGCATAACTACGCCGATACAGCTATGAAGGTATAGTCTTCGCAACGTAGATATATGCTTAGGCCAGCCTGGGGCTACAGTATTGAATAATGCCCATACATGACTAGTGAGTCAGCATTCCACCTACTGTCCGTCAGCTACAATACTGGCATGTAGACACATTCAGCTCTTGCCAAAGCAAGCATAACTCTAGCTGGAGTCAATGGAGTTGGGCCTGCTTCCAACTAGGGTTGCGTGCATGTACAAGGGAGAGAAATGGAGTAACCAAAATGTGCAGCCATGTCCACTATCCCTCAGGCAATTCTCATCCTTTACTTGTTTTGGAGTTTTCCTGGGAATAATAATTGGCAGAGAGTCTTTTCTGAGAAGGAAATCTGATTCTGCCCTTTTATTATGGAAAGATGCCATATAGATCTCTGTTTCAACCCTCAAGTACTCAATTGCCCCAGTCACAGAACCTGGGTGTGACAGTCTGTACCCTTATGTTCACCCCTTCTATGATTAATTTCATACAAAGTATGTCTTGTGAGGTATCATTTGAGAACTCATAATTTGCTGGCTATTATTGTTGTGGTAAAATGTGTGTGACGACACTGTGTAAAATTATAAGATTCTACTATATAAGACATGTTCCACCTCTGGGGAAACAACTTCAAACCAGTTTCCCAGAGACAAAAGGCTAGTAACACCTAAGCCAGGTGTCAACATAATCAAATGGACTATCACCTGGTTAAGGAGCCATTCTTTGGCAAGAATCCTGGAACTGGAAGGGACCTCGAGAGTCTAGTCCCCTGCACTCATGGAAGGACTATTATCTAGATCATTCCTGACAGGTGTTTGTCTAACCTGCTCTTTAAAATCTCCAATGATGGAGATTCCACAACTTCCCTAGGAAGAAGGGTGAGCATGAGAAATTTAAATCTTGGCAGTGGAACAGCTGGAGGTTCCCATGCAAAAGACTTTGTCTCCTGAACCTCAGATGGAGATGATTTTCAAAGAGGAAAACAGCTGTGAGAATAGAGGAAATCATCTCTTCTCCCTTTCTCTCTGCCCACAATGCCTAAAGGACAAGGAAAGGAGCATTGAATTGGGAAAGGGTCCTGCCTGAAAGGCATCCGGCTAGTGAGACTGCAAAAGCACGTGATGAGAGAGACATTTTGTTTTGAATTCACTTAGGCTGTTAAGTTATCTATTAGCTGTGTTTTACCTTTTATTGTCAAATTCTAACTTGTCTCTCTCATTACTTGTCACTTAATCTTTATTTCTGTAGTTAATAAACTTGTTTTATTGTTTTATCTAAACCAGTGTGTTTTGATTCAAGTGTTTGGGAACCTCCATTTGAGATAACAGGGTTTGTACATATAATCTTCTATTAATAAAATAACAGACTTTCTATGACGGGTGGGCAAACTATGGCCCGCAGGCCGGGAGCTGTTTTAAGCTGGCCCGTGAGCCACACCAATGGCTCGGCCCCGCTCTGGCGCTCCAGCTGAGGCCCAATGTGGGGGCCGCACCATGCGGCTCCCGGAAGCTGCGGCATGGCCCTGCTCCGGCTCCTACGCATTCCAATAGGAGCTGCAGGGGCAGTACCTGTGGATGGAGAAGGGACATGCCACTGCTTCTGGGAGCCACTTGAGGTAAGCGCCACTCAGAGCCTGCATCCGCTGAGCCTCTCCCCACACCCCAACCCCCTGCCACAGCCCTGATCCCCATCCCGCTCTCCATACCCCTTGATCCCAGCCTGGACCAGCCTCTCATCACCAGCCCCACCCCAGAGTCCACACCCCGAGTCAGAACCTGTACTCCTTCCCACACCCCTGATCCCCCTCCCAACCCCTCAGTCCCAGCCCAGAGCACCTTCCTACACTCCAAACTCCTCATTCCCAGAGCCTGCACCCCCAACCCAATTTTGTGAGCATTCATGGCCTGCCATACAATTTCTATTCCCCGATATGGCCCTCTGGCCAAAAAGTTTGCCCACCCGTGCTCTATGAGCTTGTATTGTCCAGGAGAGAACTGGGCAGTACAAAATACACATTTCTGAGGACAAGTCTGGGACTGGGAATTTGTTGGTGTCACTCTAATATAATTCAGGAGTGGCTGGCTAGAGCACTCATATCATATAGCTGGGTGTAATTTACATGCTACAGGCTGTTTGAGCGCCAACCAGGATTGATTGCTTTCATAGCAAAGTAGTGTAAAAGGCACCTCAGGTTGGAGAATTGAAGGAACACAGCTGTTCAACAGTCCAGATAGTACCCTAGGATGTCACACTGGAAATGGAGGCTTTTAGGGATTGTGTGTTGATGAACTTCAGTCACCTTGAGCCAAGCAGACAACTGAGAGCATGGAGCAATTATTGGGGGGGGGGGGGGATCAGACCTTGGGATGCGAGATAGAGGAGTGTTTTGTGCAAACCTCTCAGCAGTGTAACAGAAGTAAAATACTATTGGGGCAGTGCCCCCTGGTGACCATCAGAAGGACAGTAGCTTTCTTTGATTTACTGCTAGAAGACATTTGCTAGGAAACAAATTTAAAACTAATATTAAACTGATTTTTTTTTTAAGGGTAAAAGTTATCAGAAAACAGGAGCATTTCTGGGATTCATCATAACCACTTTGAGATCTTCCTATGGAAGGCACTCCAGGAAGGCAAAGTACTTTCTAAATATTAAGCCTCACAGTTCCCCATGACATATCTCAGTATTTTTATCACCATGTTACAGATAAAGCAATTTAGTCCAACAGAGCAAACCTTCCCATCAGATCATCTTTCCTCCTTTAATGAACATCATTAAGACTATAGAGGTTACCATTAAAGATCAACTATAAGGGCCTGAACTTCTATGGATGTGTCTACATTTCAATGTGAGCCCAGGGTTCAAACTCGGGCTCAAGGCTAACCCACATCTTCTGTATACACACATATTGGATCCAGGACCCCACAGCAGTGGAGGGCCTGAGCCAAGCCAGGACCCAGGATTCAAGCCCTATTGCAGGGGTAGGCAACCTATGGCATGTGTGCCGAAGGTGGCACGTGAGCTGATTTTTCAGTGGCACTCACACTGCCTGGGTCCTGGCCACCAATCTGGGGGGCTCTGCATTTAAATTTAATTTTGAATGAAGCTTCTTAAAAACTTTATTTACTTTACATACAACAATAATTTAGTTATATATTATAGACTTATAAAAAGAGACCTTCTAAAAACATTAAAATGTATTACTGGCACGCGAAACCTTAAATTAGAGTGAATAAATGAAGACTCGGCACAGCACTTCTGAAAGGTTGATGACCCCTGCCCTATTGCTTTGCAGTGCAGATGGAGCCCCACTGAACTTGTGCTCTGGGAATCCGCCAAACATAGGCACCTATTCCGTGGGTGCTCCAAGAGTGGGGGCAGGGGCAAGGCCCAGGGCGGAGCAGGGGTTGCACACCCTCAGGAAAAATTGGAAGCCAGCGCCTGTGCCGCCAAAGTATCCCACAGGCCAACTTTCTTTGTCCTCTGGACAGTCAAGTTTGGTGGCCAGTCAAGTTTTCCCATGCTGCAGCACAAACAAAGGGCTACAGCAGCCACATTCTGGGAGGGCACTAGGGAGTCTGGCATATGTGTGGTTTAACTCGGGCCCACAAAATGCAGTTAAATACTGGAGCCCAGGTTGGGCTCAGGGTTTAACTATTCCTAAAATGGGGTTACAAATGAGTGTAGATACTCAAGCCATAGTTAATAAATTCAGGCTAGCTCAAGCTCTACTAACCTTGGGCTTGCATTGCAATGTAGACATACCTGCTATGAGTGCCCAGCAAAATGGGGTCCTGGTCCATGATGGGGGCTCGTAAGCGTTATGGTAATAGAAATTATTAATAGCTGCAACCACTTCATAGCAATATTCACCTGCATAGCAATTTAAAGGACCTCTTTATTCATGTGTATGATCAGAAATAGTTTAAAAAAAAAAAAGTTATTTCTATGAACAAGCTCCAGTCAACCCAATCTACAACAGCGTGTGGGCCTAATTCTCAGCAGTCCCACATCTTCTGCAGCCATTTACACCACCAGAAAATGTGTGTGTAGTGGGTGTACAATGTGCCATTCTGCTTGGGCAGCATCGAGTACTCATGGTGCACTGGTGTGACTGAATGAGCAAAGTTCAGGGATATAGCAGTTTAGAGACTAACTCAGAGCAAGATTTAAACAATAGAACTTTGTATCACAGTTTCTGTAACCTGTAAATAAATATCATCCATAACATGGTGTTTCCTAATTAAAGAAAGCAGTAGAGATCTATTGCTGTAATCCCAAAGCACTATTCATTCCAGGCACTTCCTTAAAGCATTCAACAGGCCCCTTTTCTTGATGTAAAGCATGAACTCCTATGCACTGAGAAGATACCGGATGTTTTCGCAAGCATTCTGAGTGAAGGAGTCAGAAGTTTTACTGTATCATACAAAAGCACAGGGTACAAGAATCTCTCTTGGTAACATGCTAAATTAAGCCAGCCGTTCACAATTTATTTGCCAAATGTGCCATTTGTTTAGCAATACTTAACATTTGCAGAGATATCCCCACATAGCTATCCATCTACGTTAGGGTTTTATACTGCTGCCCATCACCATGATATCTGAGCACCTTCCATGTAAAATCACTAGCAATAGTGAAATCCCTAGTGGGCTTCATGGAATTGCTGGCACGTCTCCCTTTTCAGGGTCAAAACTTTTTACTGTAAAACAACATATTTAACTTAATCACAAAAACCTGTGACATGTTGCAATTAAAGATGACATGCAGCCCTTCTGAGGGAGGTGACAGGGACTTTCATCCTAGGAAAAGCTTTAAAACATATAAAGTTGAAATATAAATCCATTGATCTTTGTTTAAAAAAAATACATATGATCCAACAGATTTACATTTAGAGAGTTCTGGCTCAGCCAAGCTCCTTCTTTCTCTTAAAGCATTAATGTTTTTAATTTGATTTTGGTGCAAAATGTCAGCCTACATTATGACGGATTGGTGGGCAGAGTCTATTAAAGCAATAAACCTGCCCCCTAGGTGCGGGAGCGGTTACAACTCAGCCAGGGACAAAAAAGGAACAAACAGGGACGGGGGTGTAGGTTAGGGAGTTAGCAGAAAGGAACCCAGAGGGGTCACTGAGCAGAGAAACCCAGACAATGCCCATTGCTCTGCAAAGGAGACCAAAGAGTCAGTGGCTTTCACCCAGAGGAGCTCTGCCCAGATGCGGGAACAGAAAAAAAAAAAAAAAAAAAAATCCACAGGGAGACCCTCCTGTCCAGCTCTCTCTTCCTGGACTGACAGCCCTGAGGTCTTGCACTGAATGTGACACCACTGGCAGGAGCATGTATCTTTACTGCAGGATCTAGCAGGAGAAGAATTGTTCCAAGGACCAATCCCAATACTAACAAGTGCAGAGAAACACTGCCATCATAAACTACTTGATCTGTATTGATATCTTGGTTGCACTGCCGAGGTGCACATGGCAGTAGTATTTGGGCATATAAAATATAGCCCTTTCCTGAGCTGGCCCCAGTGTCAAGATCTCCTATCATGGTAAGATGTGAAGTGATGGAAAAATTCACCCACACCACATAATGTGAAAATTAGGGTAATTTGTTTTCTAAACTTACCCATATCTGGAACACCTGTAGATAAGGTAGGATGTCCAGTGGATAGAGCAGGGGCTAGGAGCCAGGATGCCGGGGTTCTATTCCCAGATTTGTCCTGGGTTCACTGTATGACTTTGAGCAAGGCACTTAACCTTGCAAAAAGTTACAGATTAGTTTCTCACAAGCTTTCATTTTACATCACATTAACAGCAGGTGGCAGTAGAAGCTACTGTTTGTTGCTTTTGATCTAAACTAGCCAAACATTAGATTTAAATCAGTTCTGGATTGTTGCTATTGAGAGTTATTTTTTCCTCTGGATATCATCTGTGCCTCTCTGCAATATGATTAAGAGATCATGTTAGTGGAGTGGAGCAACATTATAGGATAATGGTCTTCTGCTTTCGCCTCAGCACTTAGGGGGGAAAAAAATGTTGACGTGAAGCCCAGAGTGAGATCTTAAAAACAAGAGGCCATTAGGTCTGATGCACAAAAACTTCATTTAACCAACGGCATGCAATTCACAGATTAAATCAGGAGGGGATCTGCCCAGTGACATCCTACCTAGCCTCTCACAGATGCAAAAGAGCTAGTGAGGTGTAGTTTGCCTGCTCAGCATGGACAAAATATTTTGCAGTGGGCTTTGATAAGGCAGATGCATGTATGATATGAACTCAGGTCCTGATCCTACAAGTTATTCTACCCAGTCAGACCACTGTGCCCTTGCATGGGGCTCTGCCTTTGTAGAACAGTTTCCAGGATCAGAGCCTGTGGTTATTCAAATCCCAGGTAGCTAAAATTCTATTTTCCCCAAATTTCAGATACATCCCGAGTCCTTCAGGTGATTTGTATGAACATGTGAGAAAGGGTGTTTGTGCACATATTTGTATAAATATTTGTAAATTTATAGAATTAGAGCTGCCTCATACTTTAGCAAACCAAACAAAAAACTGCAGGCAATATATTAGGCTAGCACTTAGAGGCCCAATTGGGGATCAGGCTCCCAAGGTTCTGGGTGCTGCACACACACAAGCACAAAGAGTTGAGAGTCAATAACTTGTACCCTAAACATTTCTAATGCTCCCAATCACCTCAGTGTCTTGTTTCTCAATGCTACTAAGATTTTCCTTCTTTCACATAAGTTTCAAATTAAAACTAAACTACAATTCACAGAGCCAATGAACAAAGTTCAAAGCCCTTATGAAGTATATTAAACTCTCCCAAATTCTAATGGCATCAAGGTAAGAGGTCGAAACCAAGACCTTGTTACAGGTCTGGGGGAAATGATGTTTTCCATGACACACAGCACAACCTTCAACTCCAGACAGCAAGGAGAAGTGTGTCTGGCCACTCATGCATGTAGAGTCCCTAAATAAATACATAGTGCTTCTGTGAGCTAGTTCTTGACACACATGCTTTCTGACAGACCTGAAAACCTTTCTGGTGCAGTCAGCAGCAGTGCAGGGAAATTCTCTGATGGGTGGGGTCAGAATTAAAACCAGTCCCTGCCTCTTTCCTCCAATCAGTTCTAGTTTAGAATCAGCCTCCTGAAAGCTCTTGGCTTTGTGACATGGAAAAGAGAGGAAAAGGAAAGATCCGCCTAACTTTCAACTGGGATGCAGCTGCCAAGTTACATAACTTTTCAGAGTGCCCAGATAGGACTATTTTATGGTCTGGTCTTCCTCCATAGAACTGAATTTCCACACTGCAAAGTATTAAAGTGACTCAAACAATACCAAGAAAAACAGGACTATCATTTGACTAGGATGAATACAGTCATAAATCCCAACTGATCTAATTGTGGAGGACATCCTGTAGAAAACCAGGCCAACCATAACTCAGAAGGGTTCTCTTTCCCCACTAGGATAAACTCTAAAATTAGGAATATTTGTATTTTCCCCTGGTTTATATCCAAACAAGCTACAGTTGACATTTCCAGAATGTTACACTAATTTCACCCTGATTCAATTGCCATTGCCCTTTGCCACATGCTGGATTGATGCAGTGTGGCAAAAAGTGACTGGGACTGCCAAGTTTCACCAGACTGAGCAAGCAGATGTGCAAAGGGAAGAGCAGATTTTAAAGGGGAAGGATAGTCTGACTGCTAAATGCAGAACCATAGGTCAGAAGAGCTGGCTTGTGTTCCTGACTTAGCCATCATGGGACCTGGGACAAAGTTACAAACCTCTCTGGTGCCTCAGTCTCACCATCTCTAACATGGGGATAACACCAACATCACAGCAATGAGGAAAGGGCCTATTCGTTGCTTGTTGTGCTTTAAAAAATTTAGATGGATGAGAATATGAAAGGGCAAAGTATTAATCTTTATGTGGCAGCAGCAGGTAGATTAAAGCAAAAGTATACCTTTGGGGATGGCAGGAATTTTTCCCTTCTTAATTTCTTTTAAAAAAGGAAAAAGGGAAAATCCAGAAAGGTTTGGATTTGAAAGCTTCTATGCAGTGTTTGCAACTGGAACAGTTCTGTGCTAGTGCAACAGAGCCAGGAAGTGAAACTACCTGCTTAACTGGCCATTCTGAAAGCAGTTAAAATGAAAACAAAGCAGTGAAGAGTTATGTTTTTAATTAAGTAATAATCTAAAATATTCAGAGAAGAGATAGGGACAGTTTACATATATATGAATGCATTTAATCTTCAAAGCCCATTTCATCTCAGTGCAATCTGTAAATATTAACTAATTATGGGGTCTGAGTTGCAGAGGTACTGAGCGCTCACAACGCCATTTGAAGTGAAGAGGAGATGCAGCTGCTCAACACCTCTGAAAGATCAGGCCCAGTATTGTTAACTTGTTTTTTAAACAAATAGTGAGATGCTGAGAAACCACTAGGAGCAAATTATACATAGCCATCACTGCAAATTCCAGCTAAATCAGAATGGGTGGAGGGCTCTAGTTGAGTATTTCTGGCTAATTTACTCTTGGTGTTTAGAACTGTGGGGCTGGCTTCAAAGTACAGGAACGATCCATTCACTTATGAGTTACACTTAATCTTTAGTTCCAATAGAGCCATTTCTTAGGGTCTATTTTTAATTGTTGGCATCTTGCATTTCTGCTCCTCTCTTTCCCCGGTGCCAACCTCTAACACCGTCACTTGACTGTATCCAGTCACAGAATGAGGGAGATGAGTCTCACTCAAAGAAACCTCCAGCTGTTGATCAAAGAAGTCACAGGAGACCAGATTAACCAATATAACTGGATCAGCTTCCACAGTTCCTCCTCTCCTGAACCCCACAGCCTGATTTTTATTGGAATGGTCCAAGGGCCATCCCTTCTGTCATGCTGTCTGGGGTGGCTTGTGACTGTGAGTGTCTACCTCAGGGCAGACTATCAAAAACAGGGCAGACACTGTTTGGTGTGTTTTATAACTCAGTTTCACCAAGCCAGTAACAAATGTGAACTCCTGGGTCACTCACTGTAAGTCTTACCATGGAGTTACAGACAGGCCCCCTAGACTCTCCAGTCTATCCTGCCACTCAGACAAACTGGACTTAGGTGATAAATGGTCACTTACACCAAAAATCACACCACATTCAGGTTCCTTCCAGTCCCCAGAGACCAGTCCTTTACCCCCAGATAAATTGGTACCTAGATCTTACATCGAAGACAATGCCTGTAGTCAATCCTGTAATAAACTATCTAAAAGTTTATTAGCTAAGAAAAAGAAATGAGTTATTGACAGGTTAAAGCAAGCAAACATATACACACAAATGAGTTACCAACTAAATCCTAAGAGTGGCAGACTAGTGATTTGTCAATTCAAAGTGTCTTTCAGGGCAACTCCAGGAGGCAGCCCCCTGGGGATCTCTGGTTCAGAGTTCAAACGGCCAAAAATATGGAAAATTTTCCCATGACTGTTTTATTTCCTTCATTCAGCTTCCTAGCCCACAGGATGAGCTTCCTTGCACATAGCATTTCCCAGGTGCGATAGGGCCATTAACCAATCCTTTGTATTGTGATGATCTTGACAGCCCATCTGAGTTTGATAGTCCTTCTGGATGGATGGGATGATTCCCGTGCCTGAGTTCATAAATTCAGAACAAACGTTTTCAAAAAGTTATAAAACAAACTTACATATTTTCTTATAGCATGGAACACAGACATTACAATTAAGATTTAATGCATTCAGCAACTAATAAGCATTTCATACTAAATACATTCTTATACAATTAATACCTATTTTGAGCAAAACTAAACACACAGGTGACCTGGTCTGGTCTCCTGCTATGAGGTTGTCAGTTCTTAGTTAATGCTTACAACCTGGGCAAGAGCTGGCATCTGGCCTGCCAGTGTCAAACCTTAAATTTTTCTTTCTGACACCAAACAGGAGTGAGATCTGCAAAGGCTTTTGGGAGCTAGAGGATTAGCACACATCTGAAATGTGCAGTGGACCAAATGTGGAAGAGTTCAGCTGAGTGATGTGGTCATCCTTGGAAGCATTCCCAGCTCCCTCTATAGTGCAAACTGGTGTCCATCACTCCAGACAAGGAGCTGTCTTTCCTTGGATGTTTATTGTTCATTCAAGAGCTCCAAACTCTACTGGGGTGATGGATGGTAGCTGTTTAAATAGCAGTGAAAGGTGCTGCAAGATGCAGGGGAATGGGAGAATCAGGGCTTTTGCCTGGACCCGAACCTGCAACCCAATGGCTTCTCACTTTACTTGTTGCCAGAAGCACAGAATTGGGAAGTGGTGGTGGCGGAGGAAAGTTGTGCGCTAAAAAAAACCACCACCACCAGGCTAGGTTCTTCTTCCTCTCAAGGCTATGAGAAAATACCCTTTAGCTTCAATGAATGCATGATCACTCCTTAGTTTGGCTTGGTGCTGTTGACACAATGCAAGATGCTCATGTCTTCACAGGCTTTTCTGGGGTAGGTGAAAATGTGTTGGGGAATGATTGAAGTACTACGGTAGGAATGCCATTGCAGGAGGTTTGTTTTAATTTTTTTTAAAGTTCCAGGTTTGTCCTGTTCTATGATTTGATTGAAAGCTTAGAGTTTACAAACTTGCACTGTACCTCACACCCAGGATGGTGCAGATTGAATGTAGATAAAAGTAATGTATAACCAAGGGACCATGATACATATCTAGTCCAGTCCCCTGCACTGAGGCAGGACTAAGCTATCTCTAGACCATTCCTGACAGAGTTTGTCTATCCTGTTCCTACAAACCTCCAATGATGGAGACTCTACAATCTCCCTTGAAAGCCTCTTCCTGAGATTAACTACCCTTCCAGTTAAGTTTTTCCTAATATAACCTAAATCTCCCTTGCTGCAATTTAAGCCCCTTACTTCTTGTCCTGTCCTCAGTGGCTAACAACAATTTATCATCTTCCTCTTTATAATAACCTTTTGTGTACTTGAAGACTTACGTTCACCTTCAGTCTTCTCTTCTGCTCTCACACACCTGGATATTTTCATGCCTCTCATTTTAGGTCTTTGTGCACCACTATACGTGGAGAGGGACAGGTAGTCCTAAACAAATTGCCTTATGGAGATGAAATGCCCAATCCAGACATGAGAGATTCCTCAAATGGTTTGAGCAGGCCATCATAATCAAGAAAGCTTATCTTAAGGTTTTTTTGTTTGTTTGTTTTGACTTGCCCTAACCTGGAAGGGAGGAGTGCTGTACGAGTGTGCATGAATTGTCTTGTATTAGCCCAATGGTTTTTGTATTGATCTAGGTTACAAACTTGTGGGTGTTTATACTGTAAGCTAGGTAGTTTTATACTGTGTGCACACCCGGAGTCTAAGATAGGCGTAAGTCATGAATAAAAAATGAACATGCTCACCTATTTCATTTAGAAAGTACAGTTCACAATAGATGTGTGGCAGGTTTCCGGATATATAGATTCTGTACATTGTGTTTCCTGTAATATAATTGTGCTAGAAAACACAGGCAACTTCTGATATTATCCGATTTAAATGGAATCAGTGCTGGTAAGATAAAAGATGCTCTACTGTAGTTCAGTGCAAGACAGTTTCAAAAGAGCTCAGGATATCAGAGTTCAAAGGAGACCCTCACCAATATAGTGTCAACTCTTCTAGATTTCTGATGTATTAAGCACCCTGGAGACAGCAATATTAAAGGAGGCAATTCCATCAGCAGCTCCTATAGGTTTGTGATGGGTGAACACTAACAGTTTGATTTTAAATTCCTAAGTTCAGGCACTTCTTCTAATCATATTCACAGATGGGGCTACAAAACTGGGCTGGGTTAGTATTGTGGATACTATAGAAGGAGAGAAGTATGTGAAAATGAAGATGGTTAACGATAATATTTCAGACCTCAAAAAGAGCGTTGGGCACAGGTTGAGGCATATACCATATCATATGAAGTGCATAGTAAACAGTCGATGTACCCATTTCATTTTGATGTCTATTGAAACACTTGTACCACACCTGTTACCATGGTTTTCTGATATCTGACAGGTGCTGATGTACACATAGCACAGGTTTGGAGCTGTAGTAACCTAAAAGGGCAGGCAGTCTAAAAGCACTTTAAAAATAGAAAGGGAACAAGAAAAGATTTCTAAGAGAAGTGGAAAACTGGCACCAGATCAAGAGACCATACCCAAGTTTACACTATTACACTTAGAACCTGTTTTTCAGTTTGCTTTATGATGTCCCCAGACTAAATCAATCATTCTGGAAAGAGATTAAGGAACTGTGGTGAAAATAGATGCAAGTTTAAACACAAAAATACATGATTCCATATTATGTGGTATGACTCACACTTCCAAACAGCAGCTACTATGGGCAACAGTTCTTTGCTGTGTCCTTGTTTTGTTAGCAATGAATTTAAGTCCTCATTTTTCAAGAGGAACAGCAAAGCCAAAAATTGAAAAGTTTAAAAGAGCATATTAATGTCATCTATTAAATAACATTTAAGTTCAAACTCGTGAAAAACATCTACATTTCTGCATCCTATATATACAGTGCAACATAGTATTATACAGTAAACATGAATATCTACTGTGAGAATATCCATCTAAGCTGTTAGAAAAAAACCTGAATCTTATCTGAGGAGCTCAGTCCTAAAAGTCAGAAATCATTTCTCAAAGATATTTAAAATAAATGTCTGCCTAAGTGGGGTTTCCACACCACTTTGTGAGGATGATTACCTACATGCAAGACTTAGGAGAGGCTCCCAATATGATCTGAAAAGTAACCCATTGATAGCAGATTCAGCACAGAAGTGCGGGGTAAAGGAAGGAGTGGGAGCCTGGGGTTAGAAGACTGTCAAAGCTACAATAAAGAAGTGGGAGGGAGAAGGGAAATGCAAGCAGAACAGAGAGGAATGTGACCATCTCTAGTACCATTTACTCACTTTTTGATGGGAAAAAGTGTTTTTGGCTGAAAATTCTCTTGGAAATTAGCCTTGGTTGACATTTTCTAGTTTTGATGAAAATTCGATGAAAAGGTGATTTTTCAATTTTGAAAAATTCTATTTTTGTCCCACTATAAAACCCCCAAAGTCCATGAAAAATTTCAAACAATGAAAATTTCTCGATTGAAGAGTTTTCCCCCCATAAAAATATATAGCATTTTCAACTTGCTATGGTAAACGATGAGGGAAAAAATGTTTTGATCCTCTTGAAAGATACACCCAAGTCCTGCATCTGGGTTGCCATCCATCATGGATTTCCAATGAACCAATCACTCTAGCCTTGTTCTTATAGTTTATGCCACAACATTGAGTTGCACCCCTGTGTACAGAGGGTCAGAAAAACTTTGTAAGTGTTACCATTTTACACCATTGAGGGAGTCCTCTAATGAGCTGGATAGTTCATCCTCTTCGACATTTTATTTTCTCCCTTGCGCACTGTGCCATTTAAAAATTGTTACATCAAACAAACTTTTCATTCTCTACTTCCAGCACACCAGGGTCAATTATGTCAAGCAGCACTAATTTAAAGCAAATGGCTTATGAATAATTAAGGAAAAGAGCCTCCCTTTGTTCTAAATTATGGCAAAATTCACTGGGTGTAAGCCTGCAAGTAGTTCAATGCACACACCACTCACGGTTTGCATTTCAGAGGGACATTTTTGACCAGGGAAGAGTGGTTTTATATCAAAGACTTTTAGAAAATGTGAATGGGAGGCAGAGCTATTCTCCACACACACCCCTGTGCAAATGGACTATTGTGTAATGTTATGTATGTGTACACACACAAACTACACCTAAATATTTGTTAAGGAATTTCAGTGCATGAGGCTGATATCTGAAGACGGCAGCCCAGATTGAGGCTGTTAAGCATAACTAGTGATTTTGGGTACCCAAGCTACGATACATTACAAGGGACCTGATTTTTCAGAGGGCAGGTGCCCAGCACTTTCAGAAAAATCAGTTATTAATTTGGGTCCCCAGACCACTTTTGAAAACCTTGGCTTTGGTTTGACTAGAAAACAAGTACAATAGTGGTAAGCAACAGCTTAAGCTTCTCCACTCCTGCTAAAGTGAGATTCAGTTCTGACCCACAGAACAACCTCCAGATAAGAAGGGAGTTTAGTCTCCATGTACGTTGTCTCCTTGGAACCTTTGCCAAGACTGCCAACAAGTTGGTGAATTACTATCAATAGCAACAGTGTAGTTTTCTAATAGGGACAACTGACTTCTGGGAACTGGATTGTGACCAAACTCATTTCCCTGTAGCAGACAGGAACATGGATGGTCACAACTGACCCAAATGCTAGAGATCTGGAAATGAAAGACTCCATATCCTGTTACCACTCCAGTCCTCCAACCTTGAGTCCTATCAGATTATGACCACTCTCACCTGGGAAACAGTCCTTATTGGTTTAACCAGCTTTTAAACCAGCCAGAATTTTAAACAAAAACAAATAAAAAAAACCCTCATGCATCTTAGCTTTTCAACTGTCCAGTTTGCTGTGGTTTCCAGTGGAGATGAGCTCTCACTTGTCCTGGGGCACATGAAAATGGTACTTTTCCTGCTTAATTACTAAAATGGTATTTGACTTTTTTTGGTGACTTAATATCAGAAGTGGTGTAATAGTTTAAAAAAAAAAAAAAAAAGAGGTAAGCTCCTAAACTAAAATCCATATTCCCCAAATGAGAAAAGACGGTTACTCACCGTTGTAACTGTTGTTCTTCGAGATGTGTTGCTCATATCCATTCCATTAGGTGTGTGCGCGCCGCGTGCACGATCGTCGGAAGATTTTCTACCCTAGCAACACCGGCGGGTCGGCTGTGGAGCCCCCTAGAGTGGCGCCTTCATGGCGCTGAATATATACCCCAGCCGACCCGGCGCCCCCTCAGTTCCTTCTTGCCGGCTACTCCGACAGTGGGGACGGGGGGCGGGTTTGGAATGGATATGAGCAACACATCTCGAAGAACAACAGTTACAACGGTGAGTAACCGTCTTTTCTTCTTCGAGTGCTTGCTCATATCCATTCCATTAGGTGACTCCCAAGCCCAACTTAGGTGGTGGGGTCGGAGTGAGACATTGCTGTGTGCAAAACCGCTGATCCGAAAGCAGCATCGTCCCTGGACTGTTGCACTAGTGCATAGTGGGCTGTAAACGTGTGGACTGATGACCAAACTGCCGCTCTACAAATGTCCTGGATCGGAACTTGCGCCAGGAAAGCAGTCGAGGAGGCTTGGGCCCTCGTGGAGTGGGCGGTGAGGTGCGGTGCTGAGACACCTACCAGGTCATAGCAAGTCCGGATGCAAGACGTAATCCAGGAGGATAAGCGTTGCGAGGAGACCGGTGAGCCTTTCATTCGGTCAGCCACTGCAACGAAGAGTTGCGTCGTCTTTCTAAAGTGCTTTGTGCGGTCAATATAGAAGGCCAGGGCCCTTCGTACGTCCAGGGAATGCAAACGTTGATCCTGGCGAGTGGCATGTGGTTTGGGATAAAAGACCGGGAGAAATATGTCCTGGTTGATATGAAATGTAGAAACCACCTTAGGGAGAAAGGCAGGATGTGGACGAAGCTGCACTTTATCCTTATGAAAAACTGTGTAAGGGGGCTCAGATGTAAGCGCCCTGAGTTCAGAAACGCGCCTTGCTGAGGTGATGGCTACGAGGAAGGCTGTCTTCCAGGATAGGTACAGAAGTGAACAGGTGGCCAGTGGCTCGAACGGAGGACCTGTGAGTTTGGAGAGAACCAGATTGAGATCCCACGTCGGGACGGGATGACGCTGTTGTGGGTACGTCCGGTCTAAGCCCTTGAGGAATCTAACAACCATCGGGTTAGAGAATACCGAGGACGCGAGTTCCCCTGGGTGAAAGGCCGATATAGCGGCCAGGTGAACTCTAATTGAAGATATCGCCAACCCTTGTTGTTTTAGGGAGAGGAGATATTCCAATATGAGAGGAATGGGTGCCTGCAACGGGGACGTGGCTCGTTGTTCGCACCAACAGGAGAACCGTTTCCACTTGGCCAGGTCCGTGGTCCGTGTTGAGGGCTTCCTACTGCTCAGCAGGATCTGTTGGACAGAGTGCGAGCATTGCCGCTCTGCCTGGGTGAACCATGGAGCAGCCACGCCGTGAGGTGGAGTGATTGCAGGTCGGGGTGACGCAGCCGACCGTGGTCCTGAGATATGAGATCCGGACATAATGGAAGCGGGATCGGTGTCTGAACCAAGAGCTCCAACAGTGTGGTGTACCAATGTTGTCTCGGCCACGCTGGAGCGACCAGAATTACCTGTGCCTGGTCTCTGCGCAATTTGAGCAGTACCTTGTGGACCAGGGGAAACGGAGGGAAGGCATAAAACAGGTGGTCTTTCCAGGGAAGGAGAAACGCATCCGAGAGGGAGCCCGGAGCTCGACCTTGTAGGGAGCAGAACATGTGGCACTTCCTGTTGTCTCGGGATGCAAACAGGTCTATCTGGGGAAACCCCCACTTCTGGAAGACGGAATGTATGATGTCCGGACGGATAGACCACTCGTGCGTCTGGAAGGACCTGCTGAGTCGGTCCGCTAGAGTGTTCTGGACTCCAGGGAGGAACGATGCCGTGAGATGGATTGAGTGGGCGATGCAGAAGTCCCACAGGCGAATGGCCTCTTGGCATAGAATTGACGAACGTGCTCCTCCTTGCTTGTTGATGTAAAACATGGCCGTGGTGTTGTCGATGAGAACTAACACACAACGGCCACGTAGGAGATTGAGGAATGCCTGGCACGCCAGGCGCACCGCCATCAATTCCCGAACATTGATATGCAGGGCTAGCTGGGGTGCAGTCCACAGGCCCTGGGTATGGTGTTCGTTGAGATGGGCGCCCCAACCCAGAGATGAAGCGTCTGTGACCAGGTGCAGAGAGGGTTGTGGGGCGTGAAATGGCATCCCCTCGCAGACCACATTGTGATCTAGCCACCAGGTGAGGGAGGCCAGGACCGAGTTCGGGACCGTGACCACCATGTTCAGGCTGTCCCGATGTGGACGGTATATTGATGACACCCAGGTCTGGAGTGGGCGAAGCCGAAGTCTGGCATGCCTGGTTACGTACGTGCAGGAAGCCATGTGACCCAGCAGGGTAAGGCACGACCTCACCGTGGTAGTTGAGAAGGCCTGTAGCCCTTGAATGAGGTTCGTGATGGTGCCAAAGCGGTTGTCTGGCAGGATGGCTTGTGCACGTTTGGAGTCGAGAACTGCTCCGATGAATTCTATTCTCTGGGTAGGTTCTAGAGTGGATTTGTCCTTGTTGAGTAGGATGCCCAACTCGTTGAATGTGTGCACTATTGTGTGGACGTGAGCTTGAACTTGCTCCTTGGTGCGACCACGTACCAGCCAGTCGTCTAGGTACGGGAACACCTGTATCCCTTGTCGACGAAGGTACGCTGCCACGACAGCCATACATTTCGTGAACACTCTTGGGGCCGAGGATAGGCCGAAGGGAAGGACTGCAAACTGGTAGTGCACCGTGTTTACCACGAATCGCAGGAAGCGTCTGTGAGGTGGGTAAATTGTGATGTGAAAGTATGCGTCTTTCATGTCGAGGGCGGCGAACCAGTCTCCAGGATCGAGGGAAGGGATAATGGCCCCCAAAGAGACCATGCGGAACTTCAACTTTACTACGAATTTGTTGAGTTCGCGCAAGTCCAAGATGGGCCGCAGACCTCCTTTGGACTTGGGGATCAGGAAGTAACGGGAATAAAATCCCCTGCCCCTTAACTCTATCGGAACCTCCTCTATGGCCCCCAAGGCCAGGAGCGTAGAGACCTCCTGTATAAGAAGTTGCTCGTGAGAAGGGTCCCTGAAGAGGGACGGGGAACGGGGGTGGGAGGGGGGGATAGAAGAAAACTGGATAGCATATCCCCTCTCCACCGTGCAGAGGACCCAACGGTCCGAAGTTATAAGGGACCAGGCACGGTGGAAGTGGGAGAGGCGATCCCGAAAGTAGGGGGCTGGATCCTGGTGGATGACTGGGGCGCCGTCCTCGACCGCACCTTCAAAAGTTCTGCCTGGGGCCTGAAGGTGGTCTAGGTGGCCCTTGGTTCTGGCCGGGTTGAGGGCCGGTCCACCTTCTCCTACCACCTCGCCCTCGCCTCCGGGCCGAATCTTGTCTCTGGCGAGGCGGGGGGGGGTAGAAGCGCTGAGGCTGCGGCCTAAATGGCCTGCGCTGAGGGCCCACAACATGCATCCCGAGGGAGCGCATGATTGTTCTCGAGTCCTTGAGGCTCTGCAGGCGAGAGTCCGTCTTGTCCGAGAACAATCCATGTCCCTCAAAGGGCAGATCCTGTAGGGTTTGCTGCAGCTCCGGAGGCAAACCCGAAACCTGAAGCCAGGAGATCCTCCGCATAGCGATACCCGAAGCCATGGTCCTCGCAGCTGAGTCTGCTATGTCCAAGGAGGCCTGCAAGGAGGTCCGAGCCACCTTCTTACCCTCCTCTACCATGGCTCCAAACTCTTCCCTGGACTCTTGGGGAATCAACTCCTTAAACTTCCCCATAGAGTTCCAGGAGTTAAAATTGTAGCGGCTCAGTAACGCCTGTTGGTTCGCCGCTCTAAGTTGCAGCCCTCCGGCTGAGTAAACCTTACGGCCAAACAAATCGAGCCGCTTAGCCTCTTTTGATTTAGGCGCTGCAGCCTGCTGGCCGTGTCGCTCTCGTGCGTTCACTGATGCCACCACCAGTGAACACGGTTGGGGGTGGGTATACAAGTACCCGTAGTCCTTAGATGGGACAAAGTATTTCCTTTCCACCCCTCTCGCTGTGGGTGGGATAGAGGCAGGAGTTTGCCATATCGTATCCGCATTAGATTGTATCGTGCGGATCAGGGGTAACGCTACCCTCGATGGGGCATCCGCTCCGAGGATATTCACTATCGGGTCGTGCACCTCCACTACCTCCTCCGCCTGCAGGTCCATATTACGGGCCATCCTGCGCAGAAGATCCTGGTGAGCCCGAAGATCTATTGGAGGTGGGCCCGTGCACGATGTGCCCGCCACTGCCTCGTCCGGCGAAGAAGAGGAAGATGCCTCCGGTGGAACAGGATCCAAGGGCTGGTCCTGGTCTCCCTGTTCCTGGGCCGGAGCATCACCTGCGCCTGGGTCCAGGGCGTCAGGCGGTGCGGACACGGAAGCCTCCATGTCCCCTGGTGGAGGCCGAGAGATGGTGGACTCCGGGGCCCTTCTGACAGAGTGACTCGAGCGAGAGGTCGAGGGTATTGGAGCCCCTTGCTCCTGATGGTACGCCCACGGGGTCCAGAACGACCAGTGAGATGGGCCATGAGAATGGTCCTCTGTCATCTCCCGCCAATGGCCCAAGTCCTGTTCCTCGGCTTGCCCTTGAGGGGGATATGCCGATCTCGAGAGGTCCTCCGAGGAGTGGGACACCGATCTCGATGGCCACGGCGGTGCCGAGAGCGTCGAGACGATTCCCGTGGGCTGCGGTGCCGCACGGTGCCGGTCCGGAGATGATCTATCTCTACGCGGTGCCGGCGATCGGTGCCGGGACCGTGACCGGTGCCGATGACCTCGTCGGTGCCGGGAGTCAGATCTGGACCTCGATGAGGACCTGGAGTATGCCCGGTGCCGGGAGCGGCCTCTCGACGTCGAGCGTCGACCGTAGCGGTGCCGAGAACTACGTCTCGACGTTGATCGGTGCCGACGATCATAGCGGTGTCGAGACGTAGAGCGGTGCCGCGAAGAAGATCTTGGCCGCGAGTACGACCGGTGCCGAGGCGATATTCGGTGCCGGGACTGCGAGCGGCGTGGGGACCTGCTTCGGGACCTGGATCGGTGCCGAGGTTCCAGCCCTTGCGATGGAGGGCGCATCAAGGCAGGTTTCCCCCTCGACTGTACCGGGCGAGTCAACGGTGCCTTCGGTGCCGGTGGTTGGGGCGGTGCCGGCTCTGTGAGAGCTATTAAGTCTCTTGCCGCCTCGAAGGTCTCTGGAGTCGACGGGAGGCACTGTATAACCGCCGGTCTCGGTGGAGACGCTATCTGCACCGGACTCAACGGCTTCGGCGCCGGAGTCGACGGTGCTGGAGGCACCTGTTTCCGGTGCTCCACCGGCGGACGCGGCTCTACCCCCGGCACTGGGGGAGCCGGCGTCTTCGGCACGGAGGCCCCCGTCTTATGGGCTTTTTTATGCCCTGGGGATAATGAACGGCGCCTAGGCACTTGCTGTGCTTGCGGTGCCGACAAGGTCCGGTGCCGGGGAGGCTTGTCCGACGCCACTCGCGTGGTCGTCGTGGCCGGTGCCGCCGGGGCACTGCGCACCGAGGCGCTAGGTGCCGGGGCCTGACTTGTAGATGGAGCGTCAGGACTAAGTGCCGCCTCCATCAGAAGTTGCCGGAGCCGAAAGTCCCGCTCCTTCTTGGTCCTTGGTCTGAAGGCCTTACAGATCTTGCACTTATCTGTTTGATGGGACTCTCCCAGGCACTTCAGACAGGAGTCGTGCGGGTCGCTCGTGGGCATATGTTTAGCGCAGGAGGCGCACTGCTTGAAGCCGGGAGCTTTGGGCATGAGCCCGGACCCGCGGCCGGGGGAGAAAGGGGGAGACGACCCCCTTAATCCCCTGAACTAGTATAACAACTAAACAACTTTTACAAACTATTTTAACTATTTAACTATTTAACACTAGAACTGTAACTATAACTGCTAACGAACGAAGCTAGGGAGAGTGGAGAACAGCTATGCCGCGCTCCACAGTTCCAACGACCGTCAGGGGCGGTAAGAAGGAAACTGAGGGGGCGCCGGGTCGGCTGGGGTATATATTCAGCGCCATGAAGGCGCCACTCTAGGGGGCTCCACAGCCGACCCGCCGGTGTTGCTAGGGTAGAAAATCTTCCGACGATCGTGCACGCGGCGCGCACACACCTAATGGAATGGATATGAGCAAGCACTCGAAGAAGAAGTGGGTAAATTCAATTTCCCCAAGTTTATCCTTGACTACACTAGTGGCTATCAGGATAACTTAATATTATGCTGAAGGCATGTTTCCTTTAAGAAAAGGTCCAATGCCTGTCACAGCCTTTGCTAAGCAGAGAAACCAAGAAGCCCTCTTTAGTGGGTGTGGTGCTGGCAGCCAGAGATAGGGCAGAATTTGATGGTCTGATATCAGAATGCCAGGGATCTGCCAATCACATGCAGCCTGCTAAAGCAACATGCTACCCCACCTCCTACCAGGCACCAGGGGAATTGTGGATTGTCTGAACATCTGTTCCTGAGGAGCTGGCCTACCTTCATCAGTAAAGCGTAACAATGCCTCATCACATCAGAATAAATTACACAACAGAATTATTAAGGCTTTGGATTTGTTTTAATTCAAGTGAAATATACTTGCTGAGAGTCAGTTTTGATTTACTGCTAAAATAGTTTTAGCTAGAGAGATCAACAATTTTGGGATGCTCTGTGTACTTTTATAGAGATATTTAGGAGAGGAATGCATGAGGGGAGTGGAGTGTGGTACCTTTGGAACCTTCTAAAAAATCTCCAGGCTCACTGGAGCAGAATAAATTTAACAAACAGATAAATGAAATGTTTTTACTGTTAAGGTGATTAGGTAGTGCTCCAGCATTTCAGCTACCTTATGGGTAACTAAGAACAGAGATAGACACTAAGCTGGAGATCTTCAAACCCTTAACACACTATATTCTATACAGGCTCTGTACAAGCACTATTGTTTGGTTAGAGAACTGTTCACTCTTCTCCGTGCAGAGCAGTAAAGAACGGTCATTGGGGTGCATTTGGACCTTATTTCAGTGATGTGAGGCTTATTACAAACTAATCAATTTCACCCAGCCCATTAGGCTGGACTAATGTTTAGAACGTGATTAATTATCTGAAACAGAGGGGAGGAAAACAATCGAAGTGCTGTAAGATGTAAGTTATCAGTCACTTGGAGGGACTTTTTTTTCCATTCTATCTCCTCCCAGCCCCAAACCAGAAAAATGCAGGAAACTACTGATGTTACCTACCTTAAGAACAGCACGGAATCCTTCTGTAAACCTTACAGATCATAATGCAATTCATAGATTTGCATTTCAAACATTTACTCAAAATTCAGTCAGGGTTTTGCAATTTAGTGGTTTTGTGTTATTCACTGTGCAAGCTCCTGGAGACAAGGGCCATACTATTTCTATCTTGTACAGCACAAAGCACACTGTCAGCACTTTACATCAGTTTGACTGTTGATATTTAGTGAATCTAGACTGTGGTTTAACTATGCACAAAACTTAGGATGCCACATTCTGCTCCACTGCTTAGATTTCAGCGTGACATTAGGACAGCTAAACTACTTGGCAAAGGGATATTTTCTCAATTATTTTTCTCAATTTCAGGAGATGTTGCTTTCTTGTAGAGTTAAATCCTTTAACAAGGCACTTGCATGGGGCATGGAGAAGACAATTGCATTTAGGCAAACAAAACCATTGACTTTCCCTCTAGTATTGTGTTCCCTATCCCATTATTGCAGGTAACTGGTTTGAACAGCCCTACTTCTGCAGACCAGCTTGAGCTTGTTATGAAGTAAAGGCCCTATTTTTAGGACAGGGTTTGATTAGAGCCCAGAGAAAACAGCTGCAGTGTCATGCCTTCTTTGTATTATCAGTGTAGGATAAAGAAAGAAGAAGGGATGTTACAGATGCAATCTCTGTTTGAATCCAGATCCAAACTTAGTCCAACTTCGAGGATGTTCAAATGTGAGGGGTTTGGCCCACTACAGAGATGAGGACAAGCTATACAAGAGCTAAGTATTAGTTTCAAGTTGTACATTATTCTCCCCCCTTCCCCCAAGTTATAGTATTCAGAGCAAATATATTTGCTAAATAGGAGGAAAATGGCCATGCTATGAAACATAAATCTTATTTAAGCATACATCTATTTTTTCAAGTAAAAGTTTGGAAAGGAAGATTGTCTGTTATATTTGTTACATCTTAGAGGAATCTAAAAATAAGTTGAGATTTCCGATAAAAGGTACTGTGTGTTCACTAACCTCCTGACACTGGGAGTCAGTGAGTCTTGGCAGATATCCCCTTGCCTGCAAAGGGGTTCCCAGCAGCTGCTAGAAGCAAAAAGTGAACATATGGGTAGGAGCATGGTAAGGTACATTTGGGCACATGGTGAGGAAGAATGATTGAATTGGTTCCATTACAGACAAACTCACAACTGAAACATCTGCTGCAATAAGAAAATATATCAAGGAAATGGAAAGTAGCTGCAGAATCACTTGGAACTAGAGAGATATTTGGAATTAAATTTAAAGCATTTCTGGCCATAGGCTCATTTTAAAGTGCTCTAGGTGTTCTATGTTGTTTTAAACATAAGGAAGTACTTCTTCACACAACTTACAGTCAACCTATGGACTTGCTCCTAGGGGATGTTGTGAAGGCCAAAAGTATAACTGCGTTCAAAAAAGAAAAGTTTATAGAGGAAAGGTCCACCATGCTCTCGGATGTGACTAAACCTCCGACTGCCAGAAGCTGAGACTGGATGACCAGGGCGGATCACACAGTAATTGCCCTATTCTGTTAATTCCCTCTGAAGTATCTGGCACTTGACACTGTCGGAGACAGGCCACTGGGCTAGATGGACCATTGGTTTGATTCATTATGGCCATTCTTACTTTCTTATGTAATGTTCACAGGCATAGAAGCTCACACTAAAGCTACAATTTAACAATAATTATAGAACCATCATCTTTTCCACACTTGCAACTTTTGGGGGGAAAAAAGCAAGAAACAAAACAAAAAAATCCCAAAACTTATTTTGGGCTGAAACATGTACTGTTTGGTCTCCGCCCAAGCAATGTTTTGGCTGAGTGGGAGCAGATGAAAGATTTGAGGAAAATCCAGTCAGCTGTTTCTGAGTCAGAAAAGAGCAGAAACACCCTTTTTCCATTAAAAAAAAATAACTATGACTTACATTTTGTGCACTGATCATTCAAAACCAACTGTTTAAAAAAAATTTTTTTTTAAATAAACCCAATATCCATCAGGATACAGATTTTTTTTTTTTTAAACAAATGTGAAGGAAAAAGTTTCCCACAGCTTTGGTAGGTACAAAATGTATTTTATATATAGAAATTCAGCCAGGATTTTTTTTATTTTTTCCTGCTGAGCCTTATGTTGATACCTACCTACCCATCTTAATGCCAAATGCAGAAATTCAACTAATAAACAAATCTAGTAGGCCACATCCTCAGCTGGGGTAAGTTCCTAGAGCACTCTACTGAAGTTGAGGAAAGGTACACACTAAGCAATTTTTAAAAAGTTATTAAATTAAACTCTTGACTGTTTCCAACCTCAGCAGTTGTATATTTAGATAAATGTAGCATCTTCCACACAAGAATACCAAGTGATCCATGTGCCATAGTGACCTTCACTTGGGAATCTGTGCATAGACAGCTCCCAGCATTTTTTGATTAAGCTCTTGACTGGTTCTCACAATCAAATAGATAAATGTCTGTCTTAAATATTTAACAATGTAGAAAAATATGTCTGCAGCTGCTGAGCTCCAGATACTTACTATGTCCTTAGAAAACCTTATGTTAGCACATATTTCACATTCCATGTGGTGGCTAGACACTAATGGTAACTGTACAAACACTAGTGTTTGTGTTAGCACCCACACGGCACAAAGATTGTGAAACAGTTTAAGTCAGCTCTGCACATTTGTCACTCTACAACACTCAAGAAGAATCCATTAGTGTGTATGCTACTTAATCAGACATGCCATTTTCCCAAGCATCTTGTGTACCAGCTTATACCTGGTTTGCCAATTAGTACTGTGTGCAATAGGGTGGATAAATCAAACCACTTGAAAATGCTGAACTTAATCCAAAAGATCCATCAGAAGCGGCCAGAGCACAGACTCCAATTTTTCTGATGGGCTTGTTTGAATTCACCACTCGTGATCCGTTAGGTGAAGGAGTTTTGTTCTTTAGGCAAAGCAATAAGCTGGAGAACAAATCAGTCAGACCAAACTCATGTCAAACTGCTTTATTACATCTTAAATAACAGTACATTTTAATATAGTATCTATCTTGCATCCAGCTTTCTTGAAGTACACTGACTTTAAAATTAAATACAAAAAGGTGAAGAAGAGGGATACAGGGTGCGGAGAAAGCTCTACAGAGTAGTTTAATGAAAGAGAGGGAATTCATCTTTTTTATGCCAAATCCAGGCCTAACGCACAATTACAGCACATTTTTGTACAGAATGTTGCAGAAAAAACAGAATGGAGAAAGCCACTACTGCTGCTAAGGAGGCGCATTTCTGGATACAGTGAAGATAGGAGAATTTAAGAGAACAATCTGCTGTCCAAACGCTGCTGCTTTTAACATTTTATTTGAAAAGAAAGCCAGGAAAACCTGTGCATTACAAAAATGATTCTAATCAGATGCAAAGAACTCCTTTTACAAGAGGAACTGGCTGTGAAGAATTAATTTATAAGGAAGATGGTCTGGGTTCCCCCACCCCCAAAATCTTTGACAGCGATCGTTTGAACAGGCTGTTTCTTTAAAAAAAAAAAAAAAAAAAAAAAAAAAAGAAAGAAAGAAAGAAAAAAGAAAGAAAAAAAAAAGAAGTGACTTCTCACGCTACTCCAAAACGTGCATAGCTTTGTACTTGAAGTCTTCATAGATTTATGCACAGAGTAGCAACAATAAATGAATACAGCGGCAATGGTTACAGTTTTTAAACAGGTTATTTCTTTAAAGAAAAAAACATCAAAGGACTTAGTCCAATATGCACTTTTTAGCATTTCTACAGCATGCGATTCTAAGAGTAAACCCACCCAATATGGCAAACAATCAAAAAATTTTTTTGTTTAACTTAGAAAGTTTAAGATCATTATTTTCAAAACATTGATTTGTACATCATTTCATACACAAAGAATTGACTTAATACCCAAGCGCAGGACAGGTCTCTTTTGAAAAACAGAGATTCCTGGTTGTTGAGACTATGGGGTAGTGTTAGGGTATATAAACTGCCCTTCCAAGTGGGGACAAAGAAAAAAAAAATTTTTTTTTTTTTTTTTTTTTTTTAAATCAGTGGGTTTGGGGGTGGGTGGGTAGGAATTGAGGATTTGCATTTGTTACCCATAAAAGGTGAAAGGTTCTTTAAACAAGCATTCAATACCATGTACAGCATGTGCTTGGTTACCTTACTTCTTAACATTATTCTATAGATGCCATGTTTTGTGCAACAATTATTTGTGATACTAGACAGAAATAAAAAAAAGTAGGGACTAAATTTACAGCATTAACAACCCCAGATGCATTGGGCTAGGACTCCCTTGTTTTACTCAGTTATTGACCGTAAAGAAATGTATTTAAAAAGGAAATGTGAAAAAAAAAAAGATTAAATCCTTCTACAAATGTGACTTGAAAATTTGAAACGGTGTGAGATAAAACAAAGTTCTCAACTTTAACTTGAAAACTACAGTGAAGTTAAGTTTATTTCACAATTATGCTCAAGTTTACTTTCTGCTCATGCTTTTATGATAGTGTTTCTTTTTTAAATTCTCAAGACAAAAAATGGTCCCAAAAGGAATGCACAATTTCATTTGCTTACAACTACAGAAATTCTTCTTTGAAAAGTAATTGTGCTCTTCATTTCAGCAATAGGAGACGGTAAAAGATCTTGCCCTTTGAAGTTTTGAGGAGAATGGGGGGGTCCAAGTTAGTATGGTTGGATTGGATATGCTATCATTTTAGTTTTCAACCGTTGGAAACGTCTTCCAGTCACGGTGGAGTCCGTCGCTTGTCTGACATACAAAAAGTTTTGTTAAAACTTACGTTCTGACACTAATATTAAGTTCTAAACTGGTTGAACTAACTTCTGTGTCTGGTATAACTGTTTATTCTTCCACACCCTCTACTATATCTTCCCACACTAACATTTACATCCATTATTTTTATTTCACCATTTTCAAAAGTTTTAATAATATTTATCAGCCCAGATGTGAAAGCCATTCACCCACCCCTTACCATGATAATGAAAAAAGTTACTTCCCCTAGGCAAGTAGAATTTTACAAGGCTGAATTAAACTATAAGAAGTTAATCTTATTTCTAGTGTTTTACTTTTCTAAACCAAACTGGAAGCTTGTAGCATAAAAGCAGTTGCAACGTACATTTGAAATTACAAAAAATAATGAAAAGAACAGGAGTACTTGTGGCACCTTAGAGACTAACAAATTTATTTGAGCATAAGCTTTCGTGGGCTACATCCGAAGAAGTGGGCTGTAGCCCACGAAAGCTTATGCTCAAATAAATTTGTTAGTCTCTAAGGTGCCATAAATACTCCTGTTCTTTTTGTGGATACAGACTAACACGGCTGCTACTCTGAAACATGGAAAAAATAATGAGATTATAAACAAGGTAATTAAGGATGTTCCCCCCCCCTCCCCCAAATACCTACAGGCTTCAGTTCCAGATCTTGAGGAAGCTATCCCATGATCCTGTTGCTACTGCCATACCATCGTCAGTCACACCTAAGCAACTGACACGGTTATCGTGGCCAGCAAGGACACCTAGAAATTAAACAAAATACACATGCATATTACAGAGTCTTGATGAATACATACTTCATTACAAGCAATGCAATAGGGCTCGTGTGTTTGTATTGGATACTCTAGCGATCAGAAGATTGGAACATTAACTTGTGTAAATATTAAACCAAGTCTGATTTTGATAGTTTTCTTTACCCCAAACTTTTGGCACTATTCCCTTGGAAATGATTGAAGTAGTCAGTGAGGGACTCCCAAATGCAGAATATGACAACATGAAGTCTGTTAGTCACAAGATTTTCCACTTGATAGGAATAATCTTCAATAATCGTACGTCAATTACAAAGTCATCATCAGCTTATCAAAATTCTTCTGACAGCACACCCCAAGCAGTTTTGAATTCTATATTTATTAGTGAGTTGCTGCTAAATTCAATTACTTCCCCTCCTACAGTATTATAGGCTAATTCATCTTGTAAAAAACCCTAGACTATAAAAAACGCAGAGTTAGGCTGGAGCATCTTAAACACATTTAATCTTGCTTGAACCCTAGCCCTCCTCTTAGGTTTACAAGCACACATTACAAAAAGGCAAACAAAGATCTGCCACCTACCTTCATTAGATTTGCCACTATGGAAGATGCTTCCACTCAACCAATATGTCATTTTGAAAAATTAGACTCAGACTTTAAGGTCAGAAGGGACCATTATGATCATCCAGTCTGACCGCCTGCACAATGCAGGCCACAGAATCTCACCCATCCACTCCTGGAATAAACCTCTAACCTATGTCCGAGCTACTGAAGTCCTCAAATCATGGTTTAAAGACTTCAAGTTGCAGAGAATCCCCCAGCAATGACCCATGCCCCACACTGCAGAAGAAAGCGAAAAACCCCCAGGGCCTCTGCCAATCTGCCCTGGAGGAAATTTCCTTCCTGACCCCAAATATGGCGATCAGCTAAACCCTGAGCATGTGGGGAAGACTCACCAGCCAGACACCCAGGAAAGAATTCTCTGTAGTAACTCAGTTCCCACCCCATCTAACATCCCATCACAGGCCATTGGGCATATTTACCGCTAATAGTCAAAGATCAATTAATTGCCAAAATTAGGCTATTCCATCATACCACCCCCTTCATAAATTTATCAAGCTTAGTCTTGAAGCCAGGTATGTCTTTTGCCCCCACTGCTCCCCTGGGAAGGCTGTTCCGGAACTTCACTCCAAGAACAACTTGATATAAACCGGCCATCAGGAAGTTTAGACTTGAAATTAAACCAAGGTTTTTAACCATTGTACATAATATGTAAAAATATGTTGGGTAGTACTGCTGATCTCCACATTAAAACTGTAGAAGTACCAGAGTGTCTCCCATTTGAATCAATGAATTCTGCACTTCTGGAGCAGCAGACACATGATCAACGTACAAGCGGTTAATAGCATCTTTAAAAATTCATAGTGCCATATAGGAAGCCTGCTCTCACAGCTGATGAAATGGCTCAGAACTATTCTATTGTAGAAGTAGTGTGGATACCATCATGATTATTAGAGTGTCCAGAAGTAAGATGGCTTGCAACTGGGAAAAGTGAAAGGAAAGAGATCCAGTATTGTGCATAAACTCTGGATATAAGAGGTGACACCAGTACCAGAAGTCAGGGAACTGATAGACTCAAACACTAGAAGTGTGTAAAACTGAGATTATAGTGGTGAGATTTAATGTAGCACGACCCCAAGCAAAGTACCCGAGGAAGCAGAGTGCTTGAGCAGTTAATTTGTGACCGATGAGTCAATGCATGTTAGGATTCTAAGAACTGATTATTAACACATGTGACTTCACCATCTGCAGACTGTCCTTCCTTCCTCCTTATTAAGTATTGCTGCTCCCTGGGACTCTAACCACACTGGCCATTCCTTTTCCCATTCAACATCACTCTGCGGTGAGGTTTATGCAGGGATCCAATAGGATTTCTGGGAGAGTGGGAGACAGATCAGTTGTGGTGGTGCATCTATTTTCACCCCTCCCTTCTGCTTTCCCTGCAGGAGGGACACGCAAAAGTCACTGCCTCATATCACCCAAAAAACAATCCTAACAAACCAGGAAACTGCAGAATCCAGGACTCCCTAGATCAGGAATCTCAAACACGCAGCCCGTGGGGTGATTTTCTGCGGCCCGCGAGCCCCATGCGGCCCCCCCGCCCTCCCCCGGTGTTTACCAGAGCGGCTCCGGCCGGACATACACTGGGAGCAGGGCATGCTCCCTGCCTGCCTGCCCTGTCCAGCTCTGGGAAGAGGCTGGAACATGGGGAAGGGCGGGGGCGGAGGGTCTGTGTGTGGCTGTTGCTTCAGGCAGTGCCCCCAGCAACTCCAATTGGCCAGGAACGGGGAACTACTGTAGCCAATGGGAGCTTCTGGTGGCGGTGCCTCAAGCAACAGAAACACATAGCCCCTCCGACCCCCCTTCCCCACGTTCCAGCCTCTTGCGGGGGCAGGGCAGACAGGCAGCCTGCCCTACCCCTGGTACGCACTGGGCCAGATCCTGCAGCTGAACCCCCTGCCCTGAGCCCCCGCCGCACCCTGCTCCCCGACCCCCTGACATACCCTGCACCCCGACCCTCTGCCTCACCCCGCACGCCTCTTGCATCCCAACCCACTGCCCTGAGCCCCATGCCGCACCCCTCCTGCACCCCGGCCCCCTGCTGTACCCTGCACCCCGACCTGATCCCCCTGCTGCACCCCGCACTCCTCTTGTACCCCAACCACCTGCCCTGAGCCCCCTGCCGCACCCTGCACCCTTGTTGTACCCTCACCCCTCCTGCACCCCACACCCCAACTCCCAGCCCTGAGCCCCCACCAAACCCCACACCCCTCCTGCACCCCCTGGGGGCAAGGAGGGGGGCAGAGTTGGGATGGGGATTTCGGGGAAGGAGATAGAATGGGGGCAGGGAAGGGGTGGGAAGAGTCAGGGCAGGGGCGGGGCCTCATGGAAGGGGTGGAGTGGGGGCAGGCCTGAGGCCGGGGGGGGGGGGGGGGGGGGGGGGGGGTATAAGGCGCCCCCGGGGCCCACGCCGNTAGTAAAAAAATTCAGGGGGGTGTGAGTGGGGGGGTGGGGGGGGGGGGGGGGGGGGGGGGGGGGGGGGGGGGGGGGGGGGGGGGGGGGGGGGGGGGGGGGGGGGGGGGGGGGGGGGGGAGAGTTGTCAGTAATGCGGCCCTTGGGCCAATGTACTAGTCCTCATGTGGCCCTCGTGGTCATTTGAGTTTGAGACCCCTGCCCTAGATAAACACTACCCTAATGAAACAGATTTGTAATGAGGCAAGGTAATTTATCCTATAGGGACTGAAAAGTAGTTTTTCCTACTTAAAAGTCAACCAAAAGTACAACCTAGTGCATTAGTAAACAGGCACTGAAGACAAATCACACTGCATTAGTATAGTATAAAATCAAAGCAGGAAATGGAACTAGTATTAGTCATTTCAACAGGCCAGCAAGCTCATCACTTCCTCCTAATCAGCTTCAAAGTAAAGAATTGTCACCAGGGACCAAATACAGTTTTCCCCAACAGAAAAACTAAAGTGTAATAATATGTCACTAAGAGTTCCCTAATCTGCTTGGATCACCCACCTAATAGTTTATCAAAAAGAATTATTGTAGTGTTGGTCCCAACATTACCATGGAGTTACAAAATTTACGAACTGAAATCCTGGAGACAATCCAAAAGCAACAAGCAACACCTTATATTCATCTGCTCAATGGATTCTCTGGTGGAACAGCAAGTTATTTTATTTCTACAGCACTTGATTTAAAGCCAGTAGTAAGGAAGATAACATTTATGAAAGGAAAATTCTCTGGCTATCAATATATGCAATTTCAGACTACCAATTTGTTTTCATTTGCATGTCTATTTCTGGCCTCAAGTATCAAGATTACAGATTTCAACTGTAAATAACCACCGTGGGAAAACCTTGAATAAGGTGCATTTGGATAGCATAACCATATTATACTTATTTGAAAAATATGTTCCTAGTACAATTAAAATCATAAACAGCACTGAAAAGTGAAGTAAGTAACCTGCTCTACACATCAGATGAACTCTGAGCTACTACTGTGCCAATTTCTGCACTGCACTGACAGAAGGTATCAGATATGTTGGAAAAGGGCAGGGGAAGCAAGCAAGCCATGGGAGCACTGCTTTTAGACTACAATGAAGGGACTAACGTCACATTGAAAGTCTCTGTTGCTGGTGTCTCCTCTATTCTGAGCATAGCCTCCCCCTCAGCAGTGATCAGGTTTGTACCAATTTTTGTTTATTACTTTCCTCCAGACGCTAAACAGAACCTAGTTTTTTAGCCTTGTGCTAGTTCCAAGAATTAGAAATACTTTCTCCATTAATCTAGTTCCTCTTCTTTACATTCTATAATCATAAGCAGAAACTTTGTGGTTATTTATGATAATTTGTACTTTCCCTGTTCTAACATCATTAGTTTATATTTTAGGAACTGATAGTATCTATACTAGATGGGTTGGTAAACTCAATACCCATCTCCTCCCATTAATTATACCCCTAAATAAAGTTACAAAACCTCTTTTCCCTTTTCTTGTTATGAATTTTATAAATACTGCCACAAATGCACATTATCCTGCTATGCCTTAGAGATAACGTATCACATTAGTGAAATAGGTACTGATACCCATACTGAGATAAGGTGACAATAGCATAAGATCCCCCCCCTTGACAGTTTCTTCTTCCAAAACATGCCAAGTCACATTTCATATTAAATACACAAATAAGGCAACTTTAGAAAATGTGGAAGATGAGGTAATAAAGGGTGAGTTTTTAAGAAGCACTATCCAGAACTGTTTGCTATGTGAAGAATTTTGAGGTAATAAATCAGTGGCTACAAATCTCTGCTTGACAGTTACACTACCTAAAAGTCAGTGCAAATTCTCAAAGGAATACTAAACAGCTTCAAGCACTGCAGTGCAGCATAGCCACCAACTATTAACCTGAATTGTTTCAATGAAATACTAATGACAATTATCTTCATATAAATATTACACGGTTGTAGACCCTCCATACATGAAGTGATTAATAGTAGGTGTTTCATAAAGTGTCAAATACTTTTAAACAGTCCAAGTGTAAAATAAGCTCTTTGAAGGTAAAAATATATTAATTTTCCCAGATGTCATTCTTTTACTGCGTTCTGTTTGCAGAGGGTAGCTTTCTGTTCTCAGAAACCCCATATTCTTCACGAACATTTACCAGCATGTTGACAACACAGGTAAAATACCTTCACCTGGGGTGATCTCACAGACCATATCATTGAGTTAATTACAGTAGGCTAACAGTACTGTGCTAATGTTTGATAAAGGACTGTCAATAGGTCACCCCTTTAGGTGCAGTTGATAGTATTTAAAACCCAATGCACAAACTATTTACCTGCTCTATCAGCTTTCAGCGTGTCCCAGACATTGCAGTTAAAGTCATCATAACCAGCTAAGAGGAGACGTCCGCTTTTGGAGAATGCTACAGAGGTGATGCCGCAGATGATGTTGTCATGTGAATAAACCATAAGCTCCTGGTCAGCACGAAGATCAAAGAGCCTGCATGTGGCATCATCTGAGCCTGTGGCAAATGCATTGCCATTTGGGAAGAACTTTAAAACAAAACAAAGATATTATAGTACAAGATAATTTGTGTTTTGCAGCTTTTGGGAACAGGGCTTTTTCCATTTGGACAACTACTATGAAATCTTAGATAGTACAAAACATGCTAGACCATTTTCATTTGGTGCTCTGGAGTACTCATGCAGGCCAGTCGTCTTACGCCCAGAATTGAGAGCTAGGAACTAAAGATCTACTCCTAGCTTGGTTTGACTCCCTTTGTGTTCTTTGCCACATCCCTTTGCCTGTCTGTTTCCCTATCTGTAAAGAGGAGCTAAAAGTACCTTATTATCTCCATCACAACGGCACTAACGTTTTTAAAGCCTTCTGAAGATGAAATAATAAATATTACTATCAAAAAAACTTTAGTAACGTACTATTTAAGCATCTAACAAGTTGCCATTTACTGCAATAAACTTTATGCAATACAACAAATTGAATGTAGTTTTGTCAATTGTGGAAAACATTTTGTTTTGGAAAAACTATGCTGTAATACTCTAGGATGCATTATGTGTTAAATTCTAACAGCTGACTACCAAGTATATATCATGAACTTAAATCCCATTCCCCCAATCAGAGTTCATACGCACACAGATGGCATTGATGTCTGACTCGTGGCCAGTGAATGTTTGCCGACACATTCCTTCTCTAACATCCCACAGTTTGGCAGAGGCATCACAGGCACCAGAAACAAAACACCTGGCATCAGGAGCCAGGGACAAACTCATGACATCCCCGGTGTGTCCAGTAAATGTGGTTGTCTGCTGGCCAGTTTCAATATCCCAAAGGGCGCTTGACAGAAGGGGGGAGAGCAGGGGGAGAGATAAAATGACAAAAATTAGAACCATCAAATAAAATTGATTTTTTAAAACAAGTCTCGCAGTACATTACTAGAAGTTCAGACAGGGCTGGTTAGCCCGGACTTGGCTGGTTTGTCACTTGTTTTCTCTGGTTTAATTTTTGTATTTAAAATAAAAAGGGAAAAAATTAATCTCAAAGTATATGGGAAGAAGATGCTCTCCTTTGAGACATTTTGGTATATCATATGCAAGCTCTCAGTCTTTGCCTTAAAAAGGCACCAGTACTTTCAGATGGAGCCACATATTTCTGGTTACAGAGGATCAGCCTCTTGGCTGGGTTACCAGCAATATAAAGCGAGCAAAGTGACTAATGTAAAAAGCAACAGAGGGTCCTGTGGCACCTTTGAGACTAACAGAAGTACTGGGAGCATAAGCTTTCGTGGGTAAGAACCTCACTTCTTCAGATGCAAGACTTGCATCTGAAGAAGTGAGGTTCTTACCCACGAAAGCTTATACTTCTGTTAGTCTCAAAGGTGCCACAGGACCCTCTGTTGCTTTTTACAGATTCAGACTAACACGGCTACCCCTCAGAAAAGTGACTAATGTTCATCATTGTTGATACATGGAGTTCTGTAACATGGCAGTGTTCTAACACTAGTGTAGAGCTGTTTTAGAGTAGCACCCACTATCGCTGCTATAGTTAAGGTTGAGTCAGTGTTTCCATTAATTTTAAAAAGCGGCTTTTTGAGGGTGTATAATTCAGCCAGAATAATTCACTGTTGCCTCATGGCTGTCAGTGCCCACACTTTTCCATTGACAGCAAGATCACCACAGTGACAATCACAGAGTATAAAAAGGGGATGAAATACTGACTGCATCATCCACAAAAGCAGCAGACTTTCCAGAGATGTTTAGAAGAAAGCATTTAGCTTGTCTGGTCTCTTTCCCAGTAGGTGAGCACAATGTAGATTCTGCTTTGGCTTACAGCCAGTGCAGAAGCCAGTTTTGTGTTTTAGGGTTCCCTGGTTATGTAAACCATATGTTCAGTAATTAGTGAAAGCTGATACAGAATTAGTCAGTTCCAACTACGATATGAAATTTTGCTTAGTGTTCCAGCACAAATCCATTTGCAGCTAGAAAACATCATGCCCTCCATGTCGGTCTCCTCTTTAGTTCCCCATTCTAGGAAAGTGCAGGCTTAGAGGAAGGAGACTACTGGCTTCCTCCTTCCATAAATGAAGGGAACCATCAGCACAAAAGCAGAAGTTTTTTCTTAATAGAACCAGCTTTCATTATGAACCACGTGTGTTCCAGAAATGCATATGTAGAAAGAACAAGACAAAAAGGAATCCCTTGCCAGTGGCTAGGCCATAAGAGAAGGCCAGAATTTGTGTACTCAACACCCTACCCGGACTTTGAAAAATTATTACATGCAACAGTCAAAACCTGCTAAAGCTATATAATCTTGTACAAAGAGCATCACTTTAGCAATTCTTGGTGTATTTAAAAAGGATCATGCATGTACAATCAACATCCATCTTAAGCAGCCACTCAAACGCCGTTTAATAGGAGGGTCCTTATGGGACCAAACACAACTGTAGTGAATGTCTTAGGAAGACTTCAAAATAATCACCTTAAGTACTGCTACCTAGTGGATATACTACTATTTTCCCTTCAAGATTTATTTATTCAACATGCCAATTTTTTGGTATACATTTACTTTTTTGGTAAAATGAATATTTATTGGTTAAGCAGGTATTTAAACAGGCCGTACTACAAGCAGCACAGAAATGCTGTGCAAGTCGAGAAACAGAGCTAACTTTGGGGGAAATCTAACATTACCTTTCCAGTTCTGATGGATTAAAATTAAATCCATCTTACACTGAATTGTTACCTAAGAACAGAACACAGACTGAATTTGCTGGATATCTTGAGTCTTGTTAAGCCTTATTCTATAGATCTGTAACCTAAAAGGGCTTTTTCTTTTGTTGGTTATGGCAGAAGAGCTAAAACTACATAAAAAGTATAGCCCACAAAAACGAGATTTCTTTGCTAGTGAGACGAGAGCAGGGGTTCTCAAACTGGGGGTCGGGACCCCTCAGGGCATCACGAGGTTATTACACAAGGGGTCGCGAGCTGTCAACCTCCACCCCAAATCCCGCTTTGTCTCCAGCATTTATAATATTGTTAAATATATAAAAAAGTGTTTTTAATTTATATGGGGGGGGGGGGATTTTGTGCTCAGAGGCTTGCTTTGTGAAAGGGGTCACCAGTAAAAAAGTTTGAGAGCCACTGGACTAGAACATAACCTCTAGAAGCAAATGCACTACAGACGACTCCTATAGGAGAAAGCACCTTAAGTGTTTTAGCTGATCTCTGAAAATGGACTATGGAGTATACAAATTACAACAGAACATTATGTTTCTATTAAGCCAATGGATCACAAAATAAGAATATTTTTCAAAGTGATAAATTTTTAGTTTTGGAACTAATGTTTTGTTAAATGTTCAGCGATACTCCTTAAAAAGTTAGCAGAAGTGAATTTTAAAGAAGACTTTCTGAAAGCTATTCAGAATCTTACAGATTTAAATACAATTTTTTACCAATGTGATTCAATATTTAATAACTTTTTTCTATAATGGTACTACAGAACTTAACGGAAAAAGGTCATTAATTCATTCAACCTATCCTTCCCCTGATAACCAAATATCTATGGTTCCATATTCCATTTTATCACCAATAAGAATTAATATCATGGACTTCAAAATTTGAAGCAACCGATCAGTAACAGAGTGCAAAAAAGAAGTGCAAAATGTTGGGGGTTTATTAAAAATGGCACTGGCATAAAATTAACTGTAAAACATGCACTAATTGTGACTCTTTACTGCCTGTATATATCAAGTTCACTCCACAGTAATTTGATAATGGATTTTTAAAAAGTATACAAGACAACTAAACAGACATTTCCATTCTGGGGGAACTATTTCCTCTGTTCAGACACTGGTCCATAATTATCCATGGTTACAGGAGACTTGTTTAAAGCTATAGCTCCAGGATGTGTCAAAATCCATATTTTTGAAACTTTAATTCTTTCCTCAGTGAGCCATAATTGCTCTGGATGAGCTCTTATAGACCATGTGTAAAGAGTTTTAAATTTTAAAAATATTGCATTATTTTTATTAGAGATGTTAATAAAAAACATCAATGATGGAAATTACTTAGCACATGGGTCTATCAGTACCTAAATGGTAAGAAAAACCCACGGTCTGACAAATGCAAAGGAAAAAATTCGAAGTCTGACTTTTCACACACCTAATGCATTTTATTTAAAAAGGGCATATTCAAAAGCATAGTTTGTAGAGCTTAACAGCAGTATTTCCATTTGTGTGTTATTTAGCCTAAATTGCAAGCCATTAGAGGTTTTTATTTATGTGTCCTATGAGAATTCTATACCAAAGATTGCTTACATAGGATTCATACTGCACTTCAACACTATTGCTATTACTAAGTGTTATGACAAGTTCCCCCATAATATATTATCTGTATTTTTGAATATGCAGCCATTAGTACAAACGTTACAGTTCGACTGCTTACCAAGTGGTGTCTCCAGAGCTTGTAACAATTTGATTATCATCCAGGAAACGGCAGCATGACAAGTAACCTGCAAAAAGTAACACATGGCTGAACAAAGCTGCAAATTCTTGTCTACTTTTCAGATTGAGTTGGGCATGTAGTGAAGCCTCCTCTTCTGCACATACTGGGCATGTCTACACTGCAGTCAGAGATGTGACTCCAGCACATGTAGACATAACTCAGATAGCTTTGATCTAGCTAGATAAAATAGCACTGAAACTGCAGCAGCCTGGGATAGCTGCCCAAGACCATAACCTGGGCCCCAGGTGGGCTTGTATATAGCCTTTACTACTGTGGCTTCATGGACACCGGTACACAGCTAACTAGATGTTTAACACATGCTGCAGTCATGCCTCTGACTGTAGTGTAGATACACTCAACAAGGAAACCATCAAGAATAGTCAGAAATTCCACAAGTAGTACTGATCAGAGTAATTGGTTAAGGACCACTTTAATTTACAGACAGTCTTACAGCAATCTAATGTTTGCTGAACGGCTTATCCAAGCAAAGAGTAAAACACTAGAAAACACAAAAGGTCCATTTGGCTGTTAAAGAAAATGAGAGACCTAAATGAACAGATGATACTCTTTCACATAAGACTAGGGTTGAAAATTCTCATAGCTCTTATTTGGGACAACTTGGGCTGTGAGCATCACAAGGATTCACAGTCCACGCAGAAGAGAGTGTGAAAAAAGATCTATCTTGTACTAAGACAACATGAAGAAAGGAAACTGGTGGCCTTATACACAAGGGTAACAAGCCCTCATGACATTACTTGGATCACTTTAACTCTTCTCTTGAGGGAAGCTGCTCTCTTTGGGACCAGCTGTGACTAGAAGAGCCCCAGCAGAAAGAGGGAGAGCACTCCCTGAGGCATGCAGGGGTGGCCCCTCCTCCAAAGGCTTTACCCATTCATTAGCCAGCCAGGGAGGAAGGGAGCTGACTCATCCCTTGCTCTCCCTTTTCATTAATTTAAATCCTAGCTCAAACCACAGGGAGCCTCTTTTTGCTTTATTTCAGCAGCTCCCCACTCCTTCCCAGTGACTGTAGTTTTAAAAAAATGGCTACTCACCTTCTCGTAACTGTTGTTCTTCGAGAGGTGTTGCTCATGTCCATTCCAATTAGGTGCATATGCGCCGCGTGCACAGTTATCGGAAGGCTTTTCCCCTAGCAGCACCCGTCCAGTCGGCTGTGGAGCCCCCTGGAGCGGTGCCTTCATGGCAGTGAATATAGGTTCCTGCCGATCCGCCACCTCTTCAGTTTCTTCTTGCTGGCTACTCTGACAGAGGGGAAGACAGGCGAATCTTGGAATGGACATGAGCAACACATCTTGAAGAACAGTTACGAGAAGGTGAGTAACCATTTTTTCTTCTTCAAGTGCTTGCTCATATCGATTCCAATTAGATGACTCTCAAACCCTAACTAGGAGGTGGAGTCGGAATTAATGGAATTGATGATTGAAGCACCACTCGGGTATGCTGGGTAATAGCATAATGAGAGATGAAAGCATGAACCAAGGACTACGTCGCCAACCTGCAGATCTCCTGGATGGGGACCTGGACCAGGAATGCTGCTGAGGAGGCCTGCGCTATTGTGGAATATGCCGTTAGTGCTGGGACCAGAACCTTTGCCAGTTCGTAGCATGCTCGGATACAGGACGTGATTCACAATGAAATTATATATGATGAGACTGGGAGGCCTTCCCTTCTATCCGCAACCGCCATGAACACCTGAATTGACTTACAGAATGGCCTTGTGCGTTCAACAGGAAAGGCCAGCGCTCTAACGTCCAAGGAGGGCAGCCTTTGTTCTCTACTATCTGCGTGAGGCTTAGGGACACAACCTTTGGGAGAAAGCCTGGATGAGGCCTAAGCTGCACCTTGTCCTTATAAAAAATAATGGTATAAGGGGGATGGGAAGTCGGGGCTTTAAGCTCTGAGAGTCTCCTTGCTGATGTAATGGTGACTAGGAAGGCCACCTTCCATGAAAGGTGGAGCAATGAACAAGTCACCAGGGGTTCAAACGGGGCTCCCATTAGTCTGGAGAGGACTAGGTTGAGATTCCATGCCAGGACTGGTTGCTTAACCTGCAGGTATAGCCTGTCCAGACCTTTCAGGTAACGACTGACCATCAGGTTGGTGAAGACTGAATGGCCAGCTGCTCTCAGGTGGATGGCCAAAATGGCTGCCAGGTGGACATTGAGCACTGATACAGAAAGGCCCTGCTGTTTTAAGTGCAGTAGGTAATCTAAGATGAGCAGTATGGGCGCCTGCATCGGGAGAGCGTGACTGAACATCAAATTGCAAACCTTTTCCACTTGGCCAGGTAGGTAGTCCCAGTGTAAGGTTTCCTGCTGCCCAGTAGGACCTCCCTAATGGGCTCAGAACATATCAGCTCCATTGGGTTTAGCCATGAAGCTTTCACGCGGTGAGGTGAAGAGACTCGAGATTGGGATGATGAAGATGACCATGGCCTTGGGTGATCAGGTCCGGAAGCAGGGGCAACGAGATTGGAACATCCACAGACAGCTCCAGGAGTGTGGTATACCAGTGCTGGAGAGGCCAGGCTGGTGCTACCAGTATGACTGCAGCCTTGTCCCTGCAGATCTTGAGCAGAATGTTGTGGACAAGTAGAAATGGTGGGAACGCATACAACAGCTAGTCCATCCAGAGGAGGAGGAATGCATCTGTGAGGGAGCCTGGACTGTGATACTGGAAGGAACAGAACTGAGGGCATTTTCTGTTGCTCTTCGTGGCAAACAGGTTGATTTGGGGAACTTCCCACCCCTGGAAAATGTTGTGTACTACATCCAGTTGGATAGACCACTCGTGATTGTGGAAGGATCTGCTGAGATAGTCCGCCAACTTGTTCTGGGAACCTGGGAGAAAGGAATGCTTCCAGGTGAATAGAGTGGGCTATGCAGAAGTCCCACAGCTTGAGGGCTTCCCGACATAGGGGAGAGGAACAAACTCCACCCTGCTTGTTTATATAAAACATCGCAGTTGGGTTGTCCATCAACACCCCTGGGCACTTCTCTTGCAAGTGGGCTTGGAAGATCTGGCATGCCAGGCGGACTGCTCTCAGCTCCTTGACATTGATGTGGAGTAAGAGCTCGTTTTGCAACCAGAGACCTTGGGCTTGAAGGTCTCCCAGGTGAGCACCCCATCCCAGTGCTGACGCATCTGTCACTAGGGACATGGAGGGCTGGGACTTGGCGAAGGGGACTCCCTTGCATCCCTCCTGTGGCTTGAGCCACCAGTGGCAAGAGTCAAGAACTGGCGCCGGGAGGGTGAACACCTTGTCCAGACTGTTGCGCCCTGGCCAATAGACTGATGCCAGCCAGGCTCGAGCCTCAGCCTTGCATGCTTTACCACATATGTACATGCTGCCATGTGGCCAAGGAGCTTCAAGCAATTCCTTGCTGGGGTGGTGGGGTACCACTTGAAGCTTTGCATAGTTTCTGTCATTGTCCGAAACTGAGCCTTCGGCAGGGATGCCCCGACCTGGCCCGAGTCCAGCATTGCTCCAATAAACTCTATTCTCAGCATCAGGGATAGAGTTGATTTGCGCTTGTTGAGCATGAGACCCAGTCTGTCGAAGGTGGATCTTACGAAGGTGACATGGCGCTCCACTTGGTCCCTGGACCATCTCCTGAGCAGACAATCGGCAAGGTACGGGAATACCTGTACCTGCCTCTGGCATAGGAAGGCAGCAGCTATGACTGACATACATTTGGTAAACACTCATGAGGCTGCTGACAGGCCAAAGGGGAGGACTGTAAATTGGTAATGGTTGCAGTTGACCACGAACCTGAGGAAACCTTCTGACAACTGTGCACATGGCGCGCACACACTTAATTGGAATCAATGTGAGCAAGCACAAAAAGAACTGTTTTTGCAGATGCTGCAGGTCTTCCTGACCCCAAAACAAGTGATCAGTAAGAAATGTTTTTCTTCCTGTTGTAGCCAAATTAGCATAGGCCTGGTGGATTTTTTCACCTTTCTCTGAGCATACTCCATGCATGGTCAGGTTAAACAGGAAGAGGATTTAGTAATTCATGATAGTACTTGGCAGGGATGTTAGTTTGTTGCAACTTTCAGCCAGTTTCCAGTGAGAAGGCTAAAAAGAATGGCTCCCAGAAGTGAAATGCCTGGGATTTTGCTGAGGGGCCTTGTGCTCATGGGATAGGGGGAGAGCTGTGGCCTTTGTGAAATAAGGTCCCCCCTTTTAGTCTGATCTGTACCCTTCACAGGGGGTGGTGGTCAGATTCAGAAGAGCAAGTTGAGTCCTAGGGTAGACCGAGGAAAGTCTACCCTGAGTTCTGGATTATATGGGAGGAGCCCTGAAACCTCTGCATTGGAACCATTTAAAATACAGGTGACTAGGAAGGTAGTGTCCCCCCCCTCCGTTAAGTATAACAGAGTTGCAGCCTGCTGCTTAAAATCCATCTGTGTCTGTCCTCATTCACCGCCAAGTCCAGAACTAGTTGTCACCCCCAATTACAGTTTTATTGCATCAGCCCTGCTTAACCCTGCACTAGAAGAGCAGTTAATTAAAACTGACCCTCTAAGATTTCACACTAACAAATGAAACCAATCACCTCTTTTGATGCACCCTTTCTAGGCCTCTAGAATATAGTACAGTCTTTCACCCTCTGTAGAGACCACATTCACCCTGCCATGAACCCACATACTGCATTTTAGTGATCTTACTAATTTACAGGGCCATCTCTAAAGGAGGTCACTGAACAGCTAAGATATTCTTGGCTTTTTATTGCTCAAATCTTTTTTTAGGATTTTGACATGCACATAGGCTGCATCATGGATACCCAACAAAAATGTATGTGACAGCTAGTTCCATTTTCCCTTTATAACGGATATTAAAGTACTTTTTATGGATCATGGCTTGCTTGGTTATCACAACTACTAAGTATCTGTTTTAGTGGTTAGTCAACATCTCTCTATTTCAGACAGAGTACACAACTCCAGTCAACCAGGTAACTAATCTATGCTTTGAAAGAAACACAAGAGATACAAAGAAGTTAAGTGCCATCTACAATACAGTTTAACGCATTTTAGTTATGCTTTTCATTAAACAGAAGCTTGGGAAGGTTTGCCTGATTATAACGATTCGTGTATGAATAACCTTGGTTTCCTTCAATGAACAGTTTTCAGAGGGTTCCCTTTACACTGTATAGGTAGGGGCTTGATCAGGCAGAAAACCAGCAAGACACATAGCCCGCCTGATGTTTCCTCTCAGAGCTGTTAAAGGTTTTTCCGGAGCCATGCTGGCAGCCTCTGGAGTAAGAGGCCTCTGTTTTGCTGCATCTTGGGATTTTGTTCTTTACAGAAACAAAGGGAGCATAAAGAGGACACACAGTTTCAGGGTTGCAATCTTGACAGATATGACTTATTACAAGCTGATTCCCTCCCTCAGGTTGCTGGGTGTATTATTACTGAATCTGCAAGTGAACAAAGGCCTGCTGATGTAGCACTGAGTATGTCACATATTAGGATTATAAGCACATAGCTACTAAAGTGACTGGCACTATATAATATCTAAGATAAACAGAGTCCTGTTACAGGCAGTTGGGCTCTCCAGAAATCAGCACAGGCACTCTTTGAACCAATGTTCCAGACCAGACCTCGACAAGGCAGGATATCAAGCCAATTTACATCCTATTTCTGAGTGGCTTTCAGCTTCTTTTCCTTTTTCCTCAACCGCACATTCCTTCAGCAGGTAGAAGTCACTCTAATGAATTATCTGCTATGATATGGGAGGTTACTGCTACAATGCTCTTGGACTGTAGAGGGGGAAGAGAAAAATCCTGAGCTCATCCCCTCTGCTTTTAGCTGCCTTGGTGGATCTTCTTATTTCAAAGAAAATGGAGCCCTTACATGGGTACCTTTGTTTTCACAATCATAGCTCATTATCCAGTTTAACTTCTCTTTATCTCTAGTTATCAGAGTCATTAGTTACTTTGATGAAAAAGGTTGGGGCAGATTCTGTGTTGCACCTCTGAAGGGAGAGGGGGGTAGGAATAGCTCAGTGGTTTGAGCATTGGCCTGCTAAACCCAGGGTTATGAGTTCAATCCTTGAAGGGGCCACTTAGGGATCTGGGGCAAAATCAGTACTTGGTCCTGCTAGTGAAGGCAGGGGGCTGGACTCGATGATCTTTCAAGGTCCCTTCCAGTTCTAGGAGATGGGGTATCTCCATTAATTTAAAGAGAGAGAACCCCAGGAGGGCCGAATGTAGCCCTGTAGTTTCCAGGATTCTGGCATGGCCCTGATGTAGGTTAGAGAAGCCCCAGAACAGCTGCAGTGCAGAGTACTCTGACCACTTTCCCTCCCTTCTGTCCCCTTCTACCTCCAGCAGAGGGGAGCAGTGTAGGACAACCTACACCAATGTAACGCTGGGGGCAATTCCCCAGCATCCAGTTAAACTTGCTCTGTGCCCTCCTTCTGGAGGCTGAGCCACTGAAAAGGAGCCCCTGAGGATCCTAGAACACTGGGCACTACAGTCCTAGTTTTTAGTGATGAAAAGGATTTTTAAGGCTTTCAGATATTTCTATGGCCAGCCTAACATCTCTACAGACTTCCAAGAGTAGTAAGATACAAGTCATTCTGGGATTAAATCTGAAGTTCAGGGCAGAGGTTCTTAGATGTCAGTACCCTGAGCAGCCAAGTAATTAATTCTGGGGACTCTAAAGGAATTATCCAGTATCAGTGACTGAACATGTGGGGACAGCAGGGTGAACGTGGGTAAGTACTTGCAAAAAAAGGAAGACCTTGAAAAACAGACCATGGTTTACACCAGGGATCGGCAACCTTTCAGAAGTGGTGTGCCAAGTCTTCATTTATTCACTCTAATTTAAGGTTTTGCGTGCCAGTAATACATTTTAATGTTTTAGAAGGTCTCTTTCTATAAGTCTATAATATAACACTAAACTACTGTTGTATGTAAAGTAAATAAGGTTTTGAAAATGCTTAAGAAGCTTCATTTAAAATTAAATTAAAATGCAGAGCCCCCGGAACCGGTGGCCAGGACCCGGGCAGTGTGAGTGCCACTGAAAATCATCTCGCGTGCCGCCTTTGGCATGTGTGCCAGAGGTTGCCTATCCCTGGTTTACACTGAAACTCAAAGAACCAGTTCTTCTGCCTTCCAGAATGATTAAGGTAATTTAGAGACCAAGACTGGACACAATGGGCTTGATTTTCAGGAGGTGCTCAGCCCCTACAGCTCCGGGTGAAAGGGCAGCATCTCTGAAAAATCAGAGCTCAGATCTTTGGGACCTAATGAAAACCCAGCAAGATGCAATTGTCTAGTTCACAGAAATAAAAATTGGCACCAGCAGCCAGTCTGAGATATCTGATAGCACTCCACAATAAAACAAATGCATGACCAATTAGTTTTTTCTCTCCAATTTGAGTTTGTAAATGTAGTGTCCTTTCAATATCAGGAAAGAGCTTGGATACAAGAGAGAAAAAAAAAATGCCTTTAAGCAGATATGCTATACTGTAACAGTTTTACTTTCCATAAAGAAAAAAAAAGTTGCAAAATGAAATAAGTCCCTTTTGTAATCACTAAATCTTCCCCTTCATGACCTCCAAAGACTAAATATTTGGCCAAACTACATTAAGCTTTCTAGATATGGTTTTACAATAGGAGCCCTCTCAAATAAACCAGCACCAACAAAGAGGTAAATAAAGACTAATTTAAGACTGCGGACAAATTGTAAGAAGTTGAGACTCATGTATCTAAGGAAAAATTTTGTCCAATTTTCTGCCACAGTGTTTATTACATATAACAAGAGTTTGATTGTTTTAAATTTGTATAATGCTGCACTTGGCAACATGTTTTCTGTAAGGGACCATTGTCTCTATTTGGGGAAGTGAGCAATAAAGATTTATGAAGCTGTTAGAAAGATTGGTAAAGCTGTTATATTAATTATTTAGACGTTTAAAGTGTTACAAAAGTTGTAACAAATATAGTGCTTGTGAGCAACAAAAGAACATTTTTTGAAGAAAGATTAAAAACTAAAGATGTATAAACTGGCAAGGTGATAACTATGATTTTGGCTTGGGGAATGGGAGGAGGGAAAGTCACCTATTTGAAAAGTGAACACACAAGGGGGAAAAAATGTATTTAACCAGGTGCAAAAAGGTATGCACAAAGGCAACGGGATCACACAACGATACTTAACTTTCAGGTTTAATATTAAAGAAAAATTTCTTGATAGAGACTAGTCTATGGAATAGTCTTTCAAGGGAAGTGATTGAAGCCTCATTGCTTGGGACATTTAAAATAAGACTGGACTGTATGCTATAGGAAACCAGTCCTCTGGCATTGCAGGATTGAGTAGATCACCTAATGGATCTTTTCCATATCTAATGTTCACGATTCATCATACGTTCAGCTCACAACTAGTTTACCCTTCAGAATTGATGCTCACCTGTGTGACCAGCCAGCTCACGGCTGACACGTACATTTCCTTCACGAGTTTTCAGGTTGTAAATGGAACAGATGTTATCAAGACCACCGCAGGCCACATAGTTTCCAGAGGGGGCATATGCACAGGTCATCACCCAAGATGAACGCAGGGGAATGGCATGGACCTGGAGCACAGACAGAATACATAATTTATCTTTAAGTCAATTGATCACAAGAGGTTCTTCTTTACATCTTCTCTGTAACTACAATACTCTCTTTTTAAAGGTAGCAGGAGGAAGAATAATGAAAAAGATGAAAAGTCCTTGTACTCCAAGGGCCAACCTTATTTCAGGAATAATTTGCGCATTTAACTTGTCAAACCAAATAGTGGCTTAATTAAAACTTCAGAGCTGCACTCTAGCAGAGAATCCAGTTTAATCGGTAGCTCTGCTAAAAGCCACAAGAGTTAGTCAATGATTTTATGATTATAGACCAAGCACTATGTTTTAGCTTGAGAAAACACACTGGTGCTCAATTTATGGTAGGTAAAAAATTGTTAATTCCAGGATTATATCCTAGGAAGGAACAATGAACAGCAAAAAGAGGAGACTTACTTTGCCCCTCCTTTAATCCTGCCTTAAAAAACCCACTTCAACACTTACCAAATAAGTTAGCAAACCAAGGCCTTTCACTATTTAAACAAACTCCCTTTTTGCTCCCCCATGCTGTATACTAGCCTTCACTGAGTAACCATACAGTCTTATTAATGCTAACCCTGTCCTTCCTTCTCTAATCCCAACCTACTGTCTTGTTATTCTTCTTGTTGCACTGTGTTTGAAGTAAAGTTTGTAAACTCCTTGAGGGATGGATCATGTTGTTATATGTATTGTGGGGCTCTGTGAAATATCCATGATTTCCTCATATTTCTTGACTACGGATTAGAAAGGTGTTTGTCCCTCTATGCATACAATCTCCACCTATAGCCATTACAAATCCTGTGGGTAATGGGTGTGAAATAAAAGTCCAAATAGCAGAACAATGCTCCGTGCTAAAAATACAGCCAACTAATTGCAAAACATGCATCTTCTACCGTGAAGCTAATAAAATGCCTCAAGATGGTTGTTCAAATCTCATCAGTAGGATAGAACACATTTACGATCGCATTCTTTGTTATTACTAACATCATGCGCAGCATAATTGCAATGAGCACTGCTTAGCCACAACGTGGCACTAGAATATTTTTAGACAACCTGTTTTCAGCTGTAGACACACTGTTTGCAGGTGTAATCTACTCAACTATTAATCAAAAACTTTCTAGTAATAAAAAGATGCCCTCAAATCTCCTGGATTGGAAAGTCTCTCTTTCACTGAGTGGATCTTGTTTCAGGGGGGATGATGTATTTGTAACTAGAGCACTTGATAAAGAATTCTATTTCTGACTACCAAAGACTTCCTGTGTGACCTTAATCAAGTAGCAACATCTCTGTGATTCAGTTTTCCTAATTCTAAAATAGGGATGCAAATCCCTGCTTTCAAGGGACGTTGAGTGTTAATTAAGGTTTTCAAGAGTTTTGAAATCCTAATATGGAAATCACTGTAGAAGTATTTTATTTCCTATTTTGGCATGGTCTTTTTCAATTAAAAAAAGCACTCTGCTAATTTAACTGCCATTTACCTGCTGAAAATTTTTATTTTAAAGTTCTCCACAACCAGTTTTGTAATTATTTACAAGCATTGTTTTTTCACCCTTCATGGAATTTATTATAGCGCTGATAACAGTAGCCCCTGGACACCGACCACAGCCACGGTAACCCTTATTCATGTCATGTTACTACAGTCAGAAAGAGACCGTCTCTTACCTGCATTCTTGTAATTCTCTGCTTTATTACAGAGCCCAAACTAGTATGGCTGTGCTTTGTCTCACATAGCACATTTCTGGGAAACGTGTGCTAATTAACTTCTACTCCCGCAGCAGCAAAGCAAAAATACACTCACTGAACAATGAAATATTTAGTTTTTCGGAGGCTGGGTAAACATTTTATAAATAATATATTTATAAATATATATTACACACAGACAGTATTTAGATCTCTAACCACATTGTTTAAAATCATAATTTTAGAGGTCAGCTGTTAGGCCTAAACTAAGTTTTGGCTGTATCCCTTTAAGAGCCAAGGTAGGTAAACAATATTCCTTTCCCTTGTATTTTCAGTCAAATTTTAATTAAGCAGCAGTAGGTCAATTACTCTCACCTTGTTTGTGGTATAGCTATCCCAGATGATAAGTTTGCCATCCTGGGAGGCACTAACTAGAAGCCTGGAGAGAAAATAAGAACAAACAAACAATCATTGCAGGCAAATAAGAAGAAAACAAAGCCAATTAGTTTCAAATGGAATGTTATCACAACTACTAAGATGTTTACATGAATGCTTTAAAAGCTACTATATAAAGTACCATGCAACATCAATATTCTCTTAAATAACTGCCTCATAGAAACAAGAGCAGATGTACTTCATGTTAAGTATTAAATATTACAGCAGTTAACAAAACAACTCAATAGTTGTTGCAATGGTATGTGGTTAAATCACACGATAGGGAGTCAGAAGATCTGAGTTCCATGCCTGACTACCATTGACCTTTGGGAAAGTCACCTACCGCTCTATGCCTTCCTTTCCCCACATTTGTAAGATAGGCATGGGTTTTTTGTTTTTATTTATCATATAAAATAATTCCCACACCCCCCTCTTCCAAAGACAGCAAGAAGTTTACTCTTCTCTGATTGTCAAAAGATTCGGAGAGTGGGGGTTGAGAAAACGCACGAACAGTTATTAGTAAACGCCTATTTTAGCTTGCTTCCCAGTTATTCTCAGAAGTTCCTTTTGTTTCCACAGACTTTGCATTGTCTTCTGTAGACCTTCCTTATTAAAGGAGTCTGGGAAGAGGACCTGAGAATTCTTCCTCCCACCCTCCCCAACAGATGATCTACAGATGCACAAATCAGGTGAAGGAGAAGTAGCGAAAATAATCCCTAAACAGCACAGATGTCTCTTGAAACCTTGGAAATCACAGTGATAGGCACACTAAAAATAGGCAGACCCAGCTAATTATTTGGACCATTAATAGAAGGCCATCTTCCCAATTTCTATTTATTCTAACACATGGTAAAAAAAGGTTGGTTCAGGATGAAAGCCAATAAATACATAAAAATAAATAAAATCCAGTGTCTGAGTAGAGTTAAAACCCAGGCCAACAGAAAACTTAGTTTACAGAGAAATACTCTTGAGTTGAAGGGTAGAGTGCAGGGAAGGAAGGGGCGGTTTTCTTTTGTTTCCTTTGGGGGGGAAAAACAACTCTCTCCCTTCTCAATGGAGACTGACTGAAATACACCATTTTGTCACGGTTGTATTCTTGGTATAGCTTAAAATATGAGCTCTTGTTTCCAGGCTTTTTTTATTTTTTAAAAGAATAGGTTTTCTGACTCCAAGAACAAAAAAAATTCAGATTACAGGAACAATCAGACAAAAACAGCTGAGTGTGCCTTTTTCTGTATTAGGGAAGCATATGTAAAATGGAGTTCAGATTTGTAATACTTCATGCTCTGAGTCCTGACCCTACACATTTTCTTTCCGACTTACTACTCGGGCTAAGAGTTTGGCTATTCATCTTAGAAAGTTCAAAGTATTGTGCCAAAGCACCACATCATTTCAATTTCCATCTTAGTATCTGTATGTGCAAACCTAATTCAAGTGAAAAGTCCAACTCTCAACACACAAGTACTGTGTGATAATACCTATCACTAATGTAACAGAACACTGGTCGTTTTCTAACTTTCAAAGCTGCTACGTCACAAAGGCTTCTTAGGATAAAGTGTCATATTATTTATTTTAAACACACAGTCGTGACAAGGGTCCACATCTCAAGCCAAGTCTCTCATTTAAAATCCAGTATCTTTAAAAGGAATGTGCCTGGCTATGATAAATCACCTGGCCAAACACACTGCTCTTAGCTTGATATTATATCTTCTATTCACAAATCTGACTATTCTATTTTTCAGATTATGGTGTCAATACAAGAGCTACTTTAACAGTACAATTACAAACTTTGGGTTAGGGACTTTTCATACTGTTTGTACACAATGCCTTACCCTTAATTGGGGCTTCTAAGTGTTTCTACAATACATGCTCAGGGTCTAACTGATTGCCATATTTCGGGTCAGGATGGAATTTTTCCTGAGGTCAGATTGGCACAGACCCTGGGAGTTTTTCGCCTTACTCTGCAGCATAAGGCAGGGTCACTTGTAGGTTTAAACTAGTGTAAATGGCAGATTCTCTGTAACTTGAAATCTTTAAATCATGATTTGAGGACTTCAGTAATTTGGCTAGGGGTTATAGGTCTATTACAGGAGTGGGTGGGCAACATTCTGTGGCCTGCAGTGTGCAGGAGATCAGACTAGATGATCATGACACTCCTGTCTGATCTTAAAGTCTATGAGAAGGAGCCGTGGCTGCCTTAGGTTACTATACGGTGTACGGGTAAAACATTGTTGCATCACTTGAGTCTGAGTTTTGAACCTTTAATCCAATTTAATGAAAACAACCCCCTGGTCGGCTCCCCAAGATTGAGTTTGCTGATAAATACTACACTTACCTTCAGCAGATAAAAGTATTACCTGATTTATCTACATATTAAAATGCCATGTCATACACTTTTGAGCCTTCTACTTCCTCAGTGCAGGAACCGTGTATTTGTACAGTACTGAACACTTCTAGAACTTAATTAAAATTTAATTTAAAGGACACTAATTTCAAAAGCTTTGTTTCCAATAGATTCCATTTCAAGTAGCATGCCCTGAAATTTGTTACAAATTTCTTCAAACTAAAACTAACAGGAAAAGGAGATGGAAAGGTCAGGGAAAATTATTTTAGTAATCTCAGGTGTTACTTACATCTATTTATAATAGAAACAACAATTTTCAGACAAAAATATGATTTTCAACTTAATTATGTCCCTTCAAATGATAGCATAATCAGTAAAATATTCCTATTGCATAGTAATCTTTTGAATCTCTCCTTTATTGTTAGGGATATCGGCGCCTCCCGAGAAAAGGATAAAGCTGTTTCAGAACTTGGGGGGAGGGATGCATCATGTGTCAACTGTCTCTAGTAAAAACACCTTCGCCTGGAACTTAAAATGTAAGTATCATTAGTAGTGGTGGCTGTTTCCTACATGACTTTATAAATATGCTAACAGTCAGAGTTATTTCCTGAAAACTGTATAAACAGACTGATTGGAAAGGGAGAAAATGCAGTGGGATGGAGATTGTTTGAAGTCAACTACTCTTTTTAGAAATCTGAATTAATTTAGTGTTCATAAAATGTGGAACTAAAATGCACTGGGTTTAAACTGACAGTGATGTAAGTGCTAAACTGCCTTCAACAATATAGCTCTGCAAAACCACCATCATGGATGTACACTACAAAGATGAGACTACTGTAGATAGGTAGCTTTAAGGCTATATACCTCTTAAGGAGTGCTGATATTATGTTGGTGTGAGATCGCTTCAGCCAGAAGACGTATGTAAAGTCTTGTTCACAAATCTCTTAGGTTGTTGTATAATATATTTGAAAGGAAAATTAAAAAAAAAAAACCAACACAATTGTGTTTTTATAAAAGTTACAAAAATATCCACCTGACCACCTTCACTTTTTGAAAGAATGTTAGATAAAAATAGGACAAAACATATAGGTCTATGATCTTGATTGTGACATCAGAACTAATTTGGTGTTTCCTCTGGCTGGATAACACAATCCTATTGCTAAAAATGCTTAAGTTACTGCAGGTGGGGGAATGCGCCGGGTCATCACCCACACTAGCCCCATCTCAGCTGGGGCTGCTCCTACCTGTGTCAGGTGGCTGTAGCTCCCAGCCCTGGCTCCACAGGTGAGTCCCTCCTGACCCAAGTCAGGGAGGTTCCAGCACTCCAGCTGGAGTCTCCGGTTTTTAAATTTTACGAAGTTGGCAACCCTACTTTGCCATATAAAGTGCAATTTGCAACATTGGAAATAAAATGACCAACTAATACAGTACTCCTATGAAATAAAATGAGATTATACAAAACATGAAACTTCAAATGAAACTGTTACACTGTGTTTATTTGTTGCTCTGCCAACCTTGAGCAATTCAGAAACTGAAAATAAAAACAAGTACCACTCCTTTAAAAATATTTTCCTCTACACCGCCCCTCCCCCCAATGTTACTACACTAAGAACTTTGCTACTCTTGCACTAGGTATACAGTAGAACTTCAGAGTTATGACCACCAGAGTTAGGAACTGACCAGTCAACCACACACTTCATTTGCAACTACGCAGTCAGGCAGCAGCAGACACAAAATAAGCAAATACAGTATAGAACAGTATTAAACAAACTACTAAAATAAATAAAGGGAACATTTAAAAAATATTTTGACAAGATAAGGAAATTGTTTTTGTTATTGCTTCATTTAAATTAAGATGGTTAAAAGCAACATTTTTCTTCTGCATAGTAAAGTTTCAAAGCTATATCAAGTCAATGTTCAGTTGCAAACTTTTGAAAGAACAACCATAACGTTTTGTTGAGAATTATGAACAACCTCCATTCCCAAAGTGTTTGTAACTCAGATTCTACTGTATAAACAGACCTAGGATTTTAAGTTACTTAAGAATAGTACTACTTATCAATCTTGTGTAAACAAGCTCTGTACTTAAGACTGAATTAACAAGATCACCTTCATTAGATTAGGCTCCCTTCAGTAATTTCTGTTGATTAGAAATGTACTTGCTATTAGCAGATTAATTGACATATCTACAAGATTAAAAAGAAGCTAATTCACCTATTCCTATGTTGAGGGAATACCATATCTACTCATTTTAAGATGGACAATTCACTGGGGTGCGTGCTTTAAGATTCTTATAAAAATACACACTATAGTTGTCATTTGTCATCAACAGAGATACTGTTAGGCACTTATTTTTTTTCGAGGATATTAGTCCTTCTGTGATTTCCAGACCGTTAAAAAATGGATGCTATTTTAAAATGCTTCCTCTAAATCACTGACAAAAGTATTTTCAGGCAAGAAGGGGTTGATATTTTGTAACTGAATTTAGATTACGATGCTAAAAATATGGAGATGAAAAAGTGACATTTAGTGTTGCTAAATTCTCTTAGTACCAGAATAGAAGCAAAGGTTATGAAACTTCAAATGAAGTAACCACCCCCACCTGCACCCAAGATCCCTAGCTCTTCAAAAAAAAGCTCTGGTATTTTAAAATTCCATTTCTAGCAGAAAGGACTTCAGCTGGATTATAGGCACGACCTGAAATGATGGGACTGAATTTCTAATCATCCTATATGAAAAACCAAATAGAACTTTTCCACAAGAGCTTAATGAAACCCAAAAGATCATCCTTCTGTGCCAGTGACACTCACCTGGAATCAGTCCCCCAGTGCATTGCATAAATTTTAGCCAAGTGCCCCCTCAATGTTCTTCTAGTACGCATCTGAATTCGACCCACTGGATCAATGTTGGCTGTGATCTAAATAGACAAGTTATTATAGACCTTAGATTCTGCATTTATCTTACTCACAGAATATTCAGATACTTCATTAATGCAGAAACACTTAGGCTTGGTCTACACTACCCCCCTAATTCGAACTAAGGTACGCAACTTCAGCTACGTGAATAACGTAGCTGAAGTTCGAAGTACCTTAGTTCGAATTAGTTCGAACTTACCTTGGTCCACACTCGGCAGGCAGGCTCCCCCGTCGACTCCGCGGTACTCCTCTCGGCGAGCTGGAGTACCGCAGTCGACGGCGAGCACTTCCGGGTTCGACTTATCACGTCCAGACTAGACGCGATAAGTCGAACCCAGAAGTTCGATTTCCAGCCGTCGAACTACCGGGTAAGTGTAGCCAAGGCCTTTGAGTAGTCTATTGCAGAAAACCAAAAGGATGCAATGCACATATTTTGAACATGTTCATTGATTTAGACAAACAAATTGATTAAGAAATGTGTTAGTTCTACGCAGTATTTGCTTGGTTATTCTCTTATTTACTATTCTTCCCCAGACCCAGCTCTTTATCTGAGCATTGAAGGCAAAGCACTAGCTAAATATAATTGCACAATATTCCTCTGGAAGAACATGCATGTTATCCAGGCCCAGTGGGAAACTGCATGCATTAGAAACTCTCAGAACAGGATTATATTCAGGTTCTATCTTCTGAAGCCTCTAGCTTTAAGATTAATACAATCTTGTGGCAGAAGGTTCCCCCTGCCCCCCACAATAGAGATGCATTCTACAGAATAACACAGCTTTCTGTTTTTAAAGAGAAGGTGGCGTGTTTGTATTTGAGGCTTTAACTGCACCTAACATTTTGAAGATAAACTCCCAATTTAGATCTAGCATAAACTGCCTTTTGAACAGAAGATTTTCAAAATTATAATATTAATATTTTATCTAACTTTTAAAGGATAAGAGTGTATTCTGGAATGAGTAAGTGAATAGCAAAGTGAGGAAGAAATCAATACGCTGTCATTATACTATTACATTTAATATAAATAGTTTCTTTGGCCTGGAGCAAAGCACTGGCTAAAAATGTAGCATATAGCGCATTTCCAGTAATATACTGAATAAACGAACACACATTACAGTGAATCCAAAACAGTTTACAACTCCATTTTACAGATAATGTCTGCATACTTGTCCTGTCTCCACTTAAAAAAATTATTTAGCAAAAGCATTTGAGTAAAGAACTCTGCTTCATTTTGAAAACTGCTAGAACAGATTAATGTTCAAACTAACAGATTGGGACAGATTAAAAATTCCTACACAATGCCCTTTTCTAGTATAAATACAGTAGCTTTTTACAGGCTTTTGCACATGGGAAATATTTTAGATATTAAACTTAGCCCATTTATTTTACATTTATGGGCAACTCTCTTTGAAACATATAAAAATTTCCTAAGTAATTTAAATGCTCAAAGGCGGCCTCTTGCTCATTGCCTCTCACTTGCTTGATGCTACAGTGCTGAAGTTGTAGTACTGCATTTGTAGTATTACTCACTTCCATGGCAACAAACTGACATCAGACACAGGATTTACTCTCAGTTCAAGCAAAAGGGATTAAACTGGGCGGTGAAAGGTAAAATCTGATTCAAAACACATTTGGAACAATAGCTCCTGGCAAAGGCTTCTGTATAAATGGCCTTCCAGGTTGCTCCAATGTGAGGGTCCTTCAAATTATAGATCCATCTGTATAATACTCGTATAAAAAAATCAGGGAAAGGAACTCAGTGACCTACCCAGGAAAGTACTACTTGATCCTATTACAGGCAGTAGTTGGCCATGCATAAGCAGTAGGATCTGTGCGTAATAAAAAAAAAATCACACCATGCAAAGAGTGAAAGGAAGCTAATGTTGCCAAGAAAAGACTATAGGAAGAATTAAGATATTGTTTATAATTTATGCACACAACTTTGTGTATTTACATTTTCGCAATTAAAATGTGAGCATCTGAAGGGAGTGCTTACCTGGGCCAGAGTGGCATCTGCACATGCTTTTCTGGCATCCTGTAACAAGGGAAAATTAGAGACAACACATCAGAGACAGCTTAATATGTGTTGAACCATTTATGCTGACTATTCTACAAAAGTTACTCGGCAGCAAAACTACCAGATTTGGGAAAATCTTGCAGTTATGATCACCCCAAGGAGAGAAATTGGAAGAGGAACCTACCAAGCCAGACTTTGTTACCAATGTGTGTCTAGTATTCTTGCTGGAACCTTTATTTATTGAGAAGATAATTCTAGTATTTAGTGGGCAAGGGTAGGAAGGAATGTTTAGCAGCAAGTTTCAGAATATGATTTCTGGTGTAGTGTGTTATCCCTGAGTACTTACTGTTGACATTCTGTGCATCTTATAATGGATGGCCAAGATGCAGAATGCAAAGTACAGGGGGGAACTTGGACTCAACAGGTGCCTTAAATAGGGGCTATACACAATATATATTTCCAACTCTGTGTAAGGAACCTAAGACAATGTGTTACATAGAGCTAGAAAACACTTCAGAATAAAAAAAAAAAAAAAATAAAATAAAATAAAATAGCTTGAAAGTACATTGCTCTTCACCTGGCCAACAAATACTTTAGTCAATGCTTTAGAACATAAGAACGGCCGTACTGGGTCAGACCAAAAGGTCCATCTAGCCCAGTATCCTGTCTACCGACAGTGGCCAATGCCAGGTGTCCCAGAGGGAGTGGACCAACAGGCAATGATCAAGTGATCTCTCTCCTGCCATCCACCTCCATCCTCTGACAAACACACTAGGGACACCATTCCTTACCCATCCTGGCTAATAGCCATTAATGGACTTAACCACCATGAATTTATCCAGTTCTCTTTTAAATGCTGTTATAGTTTAGTGTTTGATGCTCCATACCTTTTTTTTTTTTTTTTTTTTTTTTTTTAAACAAGCTGATACTAAAAAAATGCAGGAAGTCTCTTTATTGGCGCCAAACTTTTGTTCTGTTTAAAGAAGTTTAAAATTAATGAAGACAGGAAGACATGACATTAATTTCTTAAGCTAGTTATGTACACAAAAGTCTGGATAACTTTGAGTTGTTCTACAATGGTCATTTATATGGATGAGTCAGCTCAAAAAGAGACTCAGCTATTTTATTCATGTGAAAATTTATGATTGCTTAGGCTTCTCATTGAAAATACTTCCAAGCACATACTAGTAAGAAATGGTGGCGTTTATGATTATTTTAATTAACAATCTGGAAGAGGAAATAAACAGCACATGAATTAAATATGCAGGTTATACAAAACTGGAATAAGTTTCATTCACCAGCCAAAGGACTTAGATTAGAAGCAAAGGCTGTCCAGGCAAATTTGGGCTGTCTATTCAGAAGCATTAGTCACATAGTTCTCTTCCTACATGGCTCTACCGCAATCATACTGGACTACAGCATTCAGTTCTGGGCACCGCATTACTAGTAATATTGAGAAATTGGTAGGAGTTCAAACAAAATTGACCAGGGATTGATTTATAAAGAAAGACTACTGGCTACGTGTAGCTTGGCTAAAAAGGGAGGGAAGGGATATAATATTCTACAGTTATCTGAAAGGTGTAAATACCCTGAATGGAGATAAGTGTAGGAAGGTACAGGGAATTACAATTAAGTAATGGGATTAGGAAAGGGAAATGTTGGCTAAATATGAACTGCTTGTCAGCAAGAGCTATTGGACTGTGGAACGCCCAAGGAAAGGGTTGGAAGCCTCACTTCTGGAGACTTAAAAGTAGAACAGACATAGCATTAGAAAATGTAACCTAAGGAACAATCCTGAAATCAGCCCCAAGGAAATTAAACGAGTACATCTTTTCCATCTTTAAATTTCTGTAACTGTGTCCATGCAATTTGGCAACAATTTGAGAAGGTTCTTTACTCTATTTGAACTTTCTTCAAAAGTGCGTGCATGCACAGACACAAGGCCATGTTTAAATTATATCATAACAGGATTTAATCTTAAATACATATCCACAGTTCTGCTCTTAGTCACTTGATGACAATATTAAACAAAAACTACAGGGAAATAAGTGAACTCTGTCATACTAATAAATCCATGTCTGTTTATATTTGTGCTGCCATGAAGTCTATACTATAATCACAGGATACTTGCATATTTTCATGGTGCAATACAATATATTCCACTTCTCTAAATAAAGGGGAACTTTTACCCAGTACAGCACAAGGTTTCTCATTCATTTTCTGCTCTCAAATTCTGTTTATGGAAAGTTCTATTGATCACACCCTGCAAAGAACAGTTACTTATTCCACAGCAATACTGGGGATCTTCTAGATGTTGTCAGTGTAGAACCTACTGTAGATGTGCATATGCTGTGTGTGCAAGATTGGAATTTTTTGAACAGGCATGTCCCGAAGACAAAGGATAGAACTGCCATAACATTCCCTTAGTTCCTTCTCAATATGAAGCCCATGGTAGATGAGGACGCTGCAAAGTGGGGACGAAGGGGAGTCATGAAATCCATACTGATAACATCTCAAAGAACCATTCTTTCTTTGAGTAGGCATCAGTGTGGATTCAATTGCAACCAGCATCCCCTCATGATGGCGAGATTGAGGAGTCTTAGCTGTACCAACTGAGCAGCGATTGACTTATTTCTCTCCTGAACGTAGCATCCGACATAGCAGCTGAATCCAAGGCATAGTGTTTGGCAAATGTCACAGGGTTACTCCACGTTGCCGTCTTACAGATTTCCAATATTGGCATGTACATGAAACAGTTAGGGCATGTTACTTGTGTTCTGGAGGAGTGAACCTTGATGTTTGGTGGGAGAAATACACTGTCCTCCATTTTGATATTCTTGGTGATGAAGTCACCTGACCTTTAGAATGCCCTGCTATGGCTAGATTGACAGGCTAGTTCAAACTGTTGCCCAATCCATGTAACAAACCAAATTCCTGGATACATTTAGCGTGTGCAAATTCTCTCTTCCCAGTGCTAAACATGGCTTCAGGAAGACGACAGTAAGGTTGACTGATTTAGATGAAATTCTGAGACCACCTTAGGAATGAACCTCAGGTGAGGTCTTCGCACCACCTTGTCCCTCTTGAATATCATATGAGACCATAAGTGCCTGAAGTGCACTCACTCTTCTGGCTGAAGTGATAGCCACTAGGAAAACAAACAGTCTTCAGTGTGTGCTGGTATAAGGAAAATTCTGCGAGAGACTCCAATGGAGACTCAATGAGCCTCTGGAGGATTATAGTGAAGTCTCAGGAGAAGGTTCTCCAACTGCTGCATAAATGATTTTCTCAGAGAGCTATTTCAGGTGGGTTCAGAAATGCTCAAAACCGGGGGGGGGGGGGGGGG